>NW_026278538.1:155000-214071 GCF_023373465.1 Oncorhynchus keta | reverse complement strand
ACTGTATGGTGGTAGTTATAGTTACTGTATGGCGGTAGTTATAGTTACTGTATGGTGGTAGTTATAGTTACTGTATGGTAGTTATAGTTACTGTATGGTGGTAGTTATAGTTACTGTATGGTAGTTATAGTAGTTAGTTATAGTTACTGTATGGTGGTAGTTATAGTTACTGTAGTTATAGTTATAGTATGGTGGTAGTTATAGTTACTGTATGGTGGTAGTTATAGTTACTGTATGGTGGTAGTTATAGTTACTGTATGGTGGTAGTTATAGTTACTGTATGGTGGTAGTTATAGTTACTGTATGGTAGTTATAGTTACTGTATGGTGGTAGTTATAGTTATAGTGTATGGTGGTAGTTATAGTTACTGTATGGCGGTAGTTATAGTTAGTGTATGGGTGGTAGTTATAGTTACTGTAGTTATAGTTACTGGGCTGTAGTTATAGTTACTGTATGGTAGTTATAGTTACTGTATGGTGGTAGTTATAGTAACTGGTGGTAGTTATAGTTACTGTATGGTGGTAGTTATAGTTACTGTATAGGTATGGTGGTAGTTATAGTTACTGTATGGTGGTAGTTATAGTTACTGTATGGTGGTAGTTATAGTTACTGTATGGTGGTAGTTATAGTTACTGTATGGTGGTAGTTATAGTTACTGTATGGTGGTAGTTATAGTTACTGTATGGTGGTAGTTATAGTTACTGTATGGTGGTAGTTATAGTTACTGTATGGTGGTAGTTATAGTTATGGTGGTAGTTATAGTTACTGTATGGTGGTAGTTATAGTTACTGTATGGTGGTAGTTATAGTTATGTATGGTGGTAGTTATAGTTACTGTATGGTGGTAGTTATAGTTACTGTATGGTGGTAGTTATAGTTACTGTATGGTGGTAGTTATAGTATGTATGGTGGTAGTTATAGTTACTGTATGGTGGTAGTTATAGTATGGGTGGTAGTTATAGTTACTGTATGGTGGTAGTTATAGTTATGTATGGTGGTAGTTATAGTATGTATGGTGGTAGTTATAGTTATAGTTACTGTATGGTGGTAGTTATAGTATGGTGGTAGTTATAGTTACATAATGATTCACAGGGCCTTCAGAAAGTATCCACATTACTTGACCTTGTCCACATTTTGTTTCATTACAGCCTCAGTTTAAAATGAATTCAATGGAGACGTTGTGTCACGGTCCTACACAACAATCCCCCATTCATGTTAAAAATGGAATGATGTTTTTTAGACATAATAATGAGTCAAGTATTCAACCCCTTTGTTATGACGAGACCAAATAAGTTCAGGAGTAAAAAAATGTGCTTAACAAGTAACAGTAATCAGTTGCATGGACTCTGGGTGCAATAACAGGGTTTAACATTTTTAATGACTACCCCCAACACATACAATTATCTGTAATGTCCCTCAGTCAAGCGGTGAATTTCAAACACAGATTCAACCACAAAGACCAGGGAGGTTTTTCCAATGCCTCGCAAAGAAAGGAACCTATTGGTAGATGGGAAAAACTCATTAAAAGCAGACATTGAATATCCCTTTGAGCATGGTGAAGTTATTAATGACACTTTGGATGGGGGCGGCAGCGTAGCCTAGTGGTTAGAGCGTTGGACTAGTAACCGGAAGGTTGCGAGTTCAAACCCCCCGAGCTGACAAGGTACAAATCTGTCGTTCTGCCCCTGAACAGGCAGTTAACCCCACTGTTCCTAGGCCGTCATTGAAAATAAGAATGTGTTCTTCACTGACTTGCCTGGTTAAATAAATAAAGGTATCAATATACCGCCTCACTACAAAGATACAGGCGTACTTCCTAACTCAGTTGCAGGAGAGGAAGGAAACCACTCAGGGATTTTACCATGAGGCTAATTGTGACTTGTGACAGTAACAGAGTTTAATGGCTCCGATAGGAGAAAACTGAGGATAATAATAATAACCTAAAAGACAAAATGAAATATTCCAAACATATATCCTGTTTGCAATAAGGCACTAAAGTAAAACTGCAAAACCTTTGGAAAAGAAATCAACTTTATCATCTGAATACAAGAGAGATCTGTTTTGGGCAAATCCACACTAAATATTTTCAAGCATGGTGGTATTGGCTGCATCATGTTATGGGTATGCTCGTCATCGGCAAGGACTAGAGAGATCTTTAGCATAAAAATAAACAAAACAGAGGTAAGCACAGGCTAAACCTGGTTCAGTCTGCTTTCCAAAGGACACTAGGAGAGTAATTCACCTTAAAGCAGGACAATAACCTCAAAACACAAGGTCAAATCGACACTGGAGTTGCTTTCCAAGATGACATGGAATGTTCCTGAGGGGCCAAGTTTAAGTTTCGACTCAAATCGGCTTGAAAATCCATGTCAAGACTTGAAAATGGCTGTCTAGCAATGATCAGCAACCAAACTTGACAGAGTTTGAAGAATTTAAAAATGAACAGTGTGCAAATATTGTACAATCCAGGTCTGCAAAGCTCTTAGAGATTTACCCAGAAAGACTCACAGTTAGAATCACTGTTGGCAGCGATTATAACTGAGGAGTACGGATACTTACGAAAATTAGATATTTCTGTATTTCATTTTCCAAACATTTGCACAAAAATGTGTCATTATGGGGTATTGTGTGTAGATGGGACAGAGAAAAAAATCTATTAAATCCATTTTAAATTCAGGCTGTAACACAACAAAAAGGTGGAATAAGTCAAGGGGTATGAATACTTTGTGAAGTCCCTGTAGTATATTACACAGCATGTACTACTACTGTCAATGTTTACAGGTGTAGGGGGGGGGTGTAGGGGGGTATGAATACTTTGTGAAGGCCCTGTAGTATATTACACAGCATGTACTACTACTGTCAATGTTTACAGGTGTAGGGGGGGTATAGGGGTGTAGAGGGGTGTAGAGGGGTATGAATACTTTGTGGAGGCCCTGTAGTATATTACACAGCATGTACTACTACTGTCAATGTTTACAGGTGTAGGGGGGGTATAGGGGTAGAGGGGTGTAGAGGGGTATGAATACATTGTGGAGGCCCTGTAGTATATTACACAGCATGTACTTCTACTGTCAATGTTTACAGGTGTAGGGGTGTGTAGGGGGGTATAGGGGTGTGTAGGGGTGTAGGGGGTGTAGGGGTGTAGGGTGTGTAGGGTGTGTAGAGGGGTATGAATACATTGTGGAGGCCCTGTAGTATATTACACAACATGTACTACTACTGTCAATGTTTACAGGTGTAGGGGTGTGTAGGGGGTGTAGGGGTGTGTAGGGGTGTAGGGGGGGTATAGGGGGGTGTAGAGGGGTGTATGAATACATTGTGGAGTCCCTGTAGTATATTACACAGCATGTACTACTACTGTCAATGTTTACAGGTGTAGGGGTGTAGGGGTGTGTAGGGGTGTAGGGGGGGGTGTGTAGGGGGTGTAGGGGTGTGTAGGGGGTATGAATACATTGTGGAGGCCCTGTAGTATATTACATAACATGTACTACTACTGTCAATGTTTACAGGTGTAGGGGGGTGTAGGGGGGTATGAATAATTTGTGAAGGCTCTGTAGTATATTACATACCATGTACTACTACTGTCAATGTTTACAGGTGTAGGGGTGTGTTGGGGTGTGTAGGGGTGTGTAGGGGTGTGTAGGGGGGGTATAGGGGGGTGTAGGGGTATGAATACATTGTGGAGGCCCTGTAGTATATTACATACCATGTACTACTACTGTCAATGTTTACAGGTGTAGGGGGGTGTAGGGGGTGTAGGGGGGTGTAGAAGGGTGTAGGGGTATGAATACTTTTGTGAAGGCTCTGTAGTATATTACATACCATGTACTACTACTGTCAATGGTTACAGGTGTAGGGTGTAGGGGTGTGTAGGGGGTATAGGGGTGTGTAGGGGGTATAGGGGTGTAGGAGGGGTATAGGGGTGTGTAGGGGGTATGAATACTTTGTGAAGGCTCTGTAGTATATTACACAGCATGTACTACTACTGTCAATGGTTACAGGTGTAGGGGGGGGTGTAGGGGGGTGTAGGGGGGTGTAGGGGTATGAATACTTTGTGAAGGCTCTGTAGTATATTACATACCATGTACTACTACTGTCAATGTTTACAGGTGTAGGGGGGTGTAGGGGGTGTAGGGGTGTAGGGGGTGTAGAGGGGTATGAATACATTGTGAAGGCCCTGTAGTATATTACACAGCATGTACTACTACTGTCAATGTTTACAGGTGTAGGGGTGTGTAGGGGGTGTAGGGGTGTGTAGGGGGTGTGTAGGGGTGTAGGGGTGTGTAGGGGGTGTAGGGGGTGTAGGGGGCATGAATACTTTGTGAAGGCTCTGTAGTATATTACACAGCATGTACTACTACTGTCAATGTTTACAGGTGTAGGGGTGTGTAGGGGGTGTGTAGGGGGTGTAGAAGGGGTGTAGGGGTATGAATACTTTGTGAAGGCTCTGTAGTATATTACACAGCATGTACTACTACTGTCAATGGTTACAGGTGTAGGGGTGTGTAGGGGGTGTGTAGGGGGTGTAGGGGGTGTAGGAGGGGTATAGAGGGGTGTAGGGGGTATGAATACATTGTGAAGGCCCTGTAGTATATTACACAGCATGTACTACTACTGTCAATGTTTACAGGTGTAGGGGTGTGTAGGGGGGTGTAGGGGTGCAGGGGTGTGTGGGGGTATAGGGGTGTATAATACATTGTGGAGGTGTAGTATATTACATAGGTACTACTACTGTCAATGTTTACAGGTGTAGGGGTGTGTAGGGGGGTATGTGTAGGGGTGTGTAGGGGGTATAGGGGGTGTAGAGGGGTAGGGGTATGAATACTTTGTGAAGGCCCTGTAGTATATTACACAGCATGTACTACTACTGTCAATGTTTACAGGTGTAGGGGTGGTCAGGGGTGTAGGGGTGTGTAGGGGGTGTAGGGGTGTGTAGGGGGGGTATAGGGGTGTGTAGGGGGGTATAGGGGGTGTAGGAGGGGTATAGGGGAGTGTAGGGGGTATGAATACTTTGTGAAGGCTCTGTAGTATATTACACAGCATGTACTACTACTGTCAATGTTTACAGGTGGGGTGTAGGGGGTGTAGAGGGGTATGAATACTTTGTGAAGGCTCTGTAGTATATTACACAGCATGTACTACTACTGTCAATGTTTACAGGTGTAGGGGTGTGGTTGGAGCGGCGGTGCATTCGCACTTCGCTCTGCAGGTTGTATAACTTTTTCATTACATTTCATTATAGTACAACGGTTGATTTGTCTAATCTTAGCAATTCTTCTTAGCTAGCTACATAGCCGTCCTTGTATCAGAGATAATTGCATAATTATCGTATTTCGTCGCCCTAACGTAGCCTTCACTGCTATTCGCCCAGGAGCTAGCTAACGCTAGCTAACGCACACAGATTAGCATCACTGTAGTGCTATTCACTCAACTGTACGACTTGATTAGTTTACTGTTAGCTAGCTACATAATCTTAGCCATTCTTCTTAGCTAGCTACATAGCCGTCCTTGTATCAGAGATAATTGCATAATTATCGTATTTCGTATTTGTCGCCCTAACGTAGCCTTCACTGCTATTCGCCCAGGAGCTATAGCTTACATTAGCATCACTGTACTATTCACTCAACTGTCGACTTGATTAGTTCAGTGTGCTAGCTACATAGCTGTCTTTGTTTCCAAGATAATTGTGTAGTTTAGTGTGTAGCCTTGGAGTGATTATCTTAATTCACTGAGGTTCGCTAGCCAGCTATTTGTCGTCCTTAACGTAGGAGACTCTGCTAGCTAGCCAACAGCTAACAGCTAGCCAACGTCTACTGAATAGAACTCAACAACCCGGTCGCATTCACAGGTAGTATCACATTTTCATTTCATTACAGTACAACGGTTTGATTTGTTTGATCGTAGCTAGCTACATAGCTAGCTACATAGCCGTCTTTGTTTCAAAGATAATTGTGTAGTCTAGAGCGATTTCCTAGGTTAGCTAGCCAGCTATTGTCGTTCTTTTAACTCAACGTAACGTAAACAACACTGCTAGCTAGCCAGCTAGCCCCGAATAGCAGCACTGTAGAAATTATTACACTCAACGGAACGACTTGATTAGTGTAGTGTCAACAACGCAGCTACTGCCAGCTAGCCTACTTTAGCAGTACTGTATCATTTTAATCATTTTAGTCAATAAGATTCTTGCTACGTAAGCCTAACTTTCTGAACATTCGAGATGTAGTCCGCTTGTCATTCCAATTTCCTTGCATTAGCGTAGCCTTTTCTGTAGCCTGTCAACTATGTGTCTGTCTATCCCTGTTCTCTCCTCTCTGCACAGACCATACAAACGCTCCACACCGCGTGGCCGCGACCACCCTAACCTGGTGGTCCCAGCGCGTACGACCCACGTGGAGTTCCAGGTCTCTGGTAGCCTCTGGAACTGCCAATCTGAGGCCAACAAGGCAGAGTTCATCTCAGCCTATGCCTCCCTCCAGTCCCTTGACTTCTTGGCACTGAGGAAACATGGATCACCACAGATAACACTGCTACTCCTACTGCTCTCTCCTCGTCCGCCCACGTGTTTACACCCCGAGAGCTTCTGGTCAGGGGGTGGTGGCACCTGGGTCCTCATCTCTCCCAAGTGGTCTTTCTCTCTTTCTCCCTTACCCATCTGTCTATTGCCTCCTTTGAATTCCATGCTGTCACAGTTACCAGCCCTTTCAAGCTTAACATCCTTATCATTTATGCCCTCCAGGTTCCCTCGGAGGTTCATCAATGAGCTTGATGCCTTGATAAGCTCCTTTCCTGAGGACGGCTCACCTCTCACAGTTCTGGGCGACTTTAACCTCCCCACGTCTACCTTTGACTCATTCCTCTCTGCCTCCTTCTTTCCAGGTGTAGACCTCACCCTCTCACCTTCCCCCTACTCACAAGGCAGGCAATACGCTTGACCTCATCTTTACTAGATGCTGTTCTTCCACTAACCTCATTGCAACTCCCCTCCAAGTCTCCGACCACTACCTTGTATCCTTTTCCCTCTCGCTCTCATCCAACACTTCCCACACTGCCCCTACTCGGATGGTATCGCGCCGTCCCAACCTTCGCTCTCTCTCCCCCGCTACTCTCTCCTCTTCCATCCTATCTTCTCTTCCCTCTGCTCAAACTTTCTCCAACCTATCTCCTGATTCTGCCTCCTCAACCCTCCTCTCCTCCCTTACTGCATCCTTTGACTCCCTATGTCCCCTATCCTCCAGGCCGGCTCGGTCCTCCCCTCCCGCTCCGTGGCTCGGGGACTCATTGCGGCTCACAGAACAGGGCTCCGGGCAGCCGAGCGGAAATGGAGGAAAACTCGCCTCCCTGCGGACCTGGCATCCTTTCACTCCCTCCTCTCTACATTTTCCTCCTCTGTCTCTGCTGCTAAAGCCACTTTCTACCATTCTAAGTTCCAAGCATCTGCCTCTAACCCTAGGAAGCTCTTTGCCACCTTCTCCTCCCTCCTGAATCCTCCCCCCTCCCTCCTCCCTCTCTGCAGATGACTTCGTCAACCATTTTGAAAAGAAGGTCGATGACATCCGATCCTCGTTTGCTAAGTCAAACGACACCGCTGGTTCTGCTCACACTGCCCTACCCTATGCTCTGACCTCTTTCTCCCCTCTCTCTCCAGATGAAATCTCGCGTCTTGTGACGGCCGGCCGCCCAACAACCTGCCCGCTTGACCCTATCCCCTCCTCTCTTCTCCAGACCATTTCCGGAGACCTTCTCCCTTACCTCACCTCGCTCATCAACTCATCCCTGACCGCTGGCTACGTCCCTCCCGTCTTCAAGAGAGCGAGAGTTGCACCCCTTCTGAAAAAACCTACACTCGATCCCTCCGATGTCAACAACTACAGACCAGTATCCCTTCTCTCTTTTCTCTCCAAAACTCTTGAGCGTGCCGTCCTTGGCCAGCTCTACCGCTATCTCTCTCAGAATGACCTTCTTGATCCAAATCAGTCAGGTTTCAAGACTAGTCATTCAACTGAGACTGCTCTTCTCTGTATCACGGAGGCGCTCCGCACTGCTAAAGCTAACTCTCTCTCCTCTGCTCTCATCCTTCTAGACCTATCGGCTGCCTTCGATACTGTGAACCATCAGATCCTCCTCTCCACCCTCTCCGAGTTGGGCATCTCCGGCGCGGCCCACGCTTGGATTGCGTCCTACCTGACAGGTCGCTCCTACCAGGTGGCGTGGCGAGAATCTGTCTCCCTCACCACGCGCTCTCACCACTGGTGTCCCCCAGGGCTCTGTTCTAGGCCCTCTCTTATTCTCGCTATACACCAAGTCACTTGGCTCTGTCATAACCTCACATGGTCTCTCCTATCACTGCTATGCAGACGACACACAATTAATCTTCTCCTTTCCCCTTCTGATGACCAGGTGGCGAATCGCATCTCTGCATGTCTGGCAGACATATCAGTGTGGATGACGGATCACCACCTCAAGCTGAACCTCAGCAAGACGGGCTCCTCTTCCTCCCGGGGGAAGGACTGCCCGTTCCATGATCTCGCCATCACGGTTGACAACTCCATTGTGTCCTCCTCCCAGAGCGCTAAGAACCTTGGCGTGATCCTGGACAACACCCTGACGTTCTCAACTAACATCAAGGCGGTGTCCCGTTCCTGTAGGTTCATGCTCTACAACATCCGCAGAGTACGACCCTGCCTCACACAGGAAGCGGCGCAGGTCCTAATCCAGGCACTTGTCATCTCCCGTCTTGATTACTGCAACTCGCTGTTGGCTGGGCTCCCTGCCTGTGCCATTAAACCCTACAACTCATCCAGAACGCCGCAGCCCGTCTGGTGTTCAACCTTCCCAAGTTCTCTCACGTCACCCCGCTCCTCCGCTCTCTCCACTGGCTTCCAGTTGGGGCTCGCATCCGCTACAAGACCATGGTGCTCGCCTACGGGCTGTGAGGGGAACGGCACCTCAGTACCTCCAGGCTCTGATCAGGCCCTACACCCAAACAAGGGCACTGCGTTCATCCACCTCTGGCCTGCTCGCCTCCCTACCACTGAGGAAGTACAGTTCCCGCTCAGCCCAGTCAAAACTGTTCGCTGCTCTGGCCCCCAATGGTGGAACAAACTCCTCACGACGCCAGGACAGCGGAGTCAATCACCACCTTCCGGAGACACCTGAAACCCCACCTCTTCAAGGAATACCTAGGATAGGGTAAGTAAGGGTAGGTAATCCTTCTCCCCCCAACAAGATTTAGATGCAAGTGGCTGTTCCACTGGTTGTCATAAGGTGTATGCACCAATTTGTAAGTCGCTCTGGATAAGAGCGTCTGCTAAATGACTTAAATGTAAATGTGTGTAGGGGTGTGTAGGGGTGTGTAGGGGTGTGTAGGGGTGTGTAGGGGGGTATAGGGGTGTGTAGGGGGTATAGAGGTGTGTAGGGGGTATAGGGAGGTGTAGAGGGGTATGAATACTTTGTGAAGGCCCTGTAGTATATTACATACCATGTACTTCCTAGTGTCAATGTTTACAGGTGTAGGGGTGTAGAGGGGTGTAGAGGGTAGTATGAATACTTTGTGGAGGCCCTGTAGTATATTACATAACATGTACTACTACTGTCAATGTTTACAGGTGTAGGGGGTGTAGGGGGTGTGTAGGGGGTGTAGGGGGTATAGGGGTGTAGGGGTGTGTAGGGGGGTATAGGGGGTGTAGGGGTGTATAGGGGGTATGAATACTTTGTGAAGGCCCTGTAATATATTACACAGCATGTACTACTACTGTCAATGTTTACAGGTGTAGGGGGTAGGGGTAGGGGTAGGGGGTGTAGAGGGTATGAATACTTTGTGGAGGCCCTGTAGTATATTACACAGCATGTACTACTACTGTCAATGTTTACATTCAAAGGGGTGTGTAGATACAGAGGGTGGGACTGATCAACACTAAAGTCAGACTATTCACATGAACAGGTTGAGCAGAGTAGTGTGTAGAGGGGTGTAGGGGTGTGTAGGGGTGTGTAGGGGTGTGTATACATGTGTAGGGGTGTGTATATTACACAGGGGTATAGGGGGTGTTTAGGGGTGGTGTGAGGGGTATAGGGGTGTAGGGGTGTGTGAGGGGTATAGGGGGTGTAGGGGTGTGTGTAGGGTATAGGGTGGTGCAGGGGTGTGTGGGGGTAATACATTGTGGTGGTGCAGGGGTATGTGTGAGGGTATACGGTGGTGCAGGGGTGTGTGTGAGGGGTGTAGGGGGTGTAGGGGGTGTGGGGGGTGTAGGGGTGTGTAGGGGTGTGTAGGGGGTGTAGGGGGTATATGAGGGTGTAGAGGGGTATGAATACTTTGTGAAGGCCCTGTAGTATATTACACAGCATGTACTACTACTGTCAATGTTTACAGGTGTAGGGGGTGTAGGGGTGTGTAGGGGGTATAGGGGTGTGTAGAGGGTGTAGGGGGTATGAATACTTTGTGGAGGCCCTGTAGTATATTACACAGCATGTACTACTACTGTCAATGTTTACAGGTGTAGGGGGTGTAGGGGGTGTGGGGTGTGTAGGGGGTATATGAGGGTGTAGAGGGTATGAATACTTTGTGGAGGCCCTGTAGTATATTACACAGGATGTACTTCCTACTGTCAATGTTTACAGGTGTAGGGGTGTGTAGGGGGGGTATAGGGGTGTGTAGGGGGTGTAGGGGGTATAGGGGGGTGTAGGTGTGTAGGGGTATGAATACTTTGTGAAGGCCCTGTAGTATATTACATACCATGTACTTCCTACTGTCAATGTTTACAGGTGTAGGGGGTATAGGGGTGTGTAGGAGGGGTATAGGGGTGTAGAGGGGTATGAATACTTTGTGAAGGCCCTGTAGTATATTACACAGCATGTACTACTACTGTCAATGTTTACAGGTGTAGGGGTGTGTAGGGGGTGTAGGGGTGTGTAGGGGGGTATAGGGGTGTAGAGGGGTATGAATACTTTGTGGAGGCCCTGTAGTATATTACATACCATGTACTTCCTAGTGTCAATGTTTACAGGTGTAGGGGGTGTAGGGGGTAGGGGGTGTAGAGGGGTATGAATACTTTGTGGAGGCCCTGTAGTATATTACACAGCATGTACTACTACTGTCAATGTTTACATTCAAACGGAAACAGATACAGACGGGACTGATCAACACTAAAGTCAGACTATTCACATGAACAGGTTGAGCAGAGTAGTGTGTAGGAGGCCCTGTAGGGGTGTGTGTGAGGGGTATACGGGGGTGTAGGGGTGTGTGTGAGGGGTATAGGGTGGTGCAGGGGTGTGTGTGAGGGGTGTAGGGGTGTAGAGGGTGAGGGGTATAGGAGGTGTAGGGGTGTGTGTGAGGGGTGTAGGGGTGTGTAGGGGGTGTGGGGGTGTAGGGGTGTGTAGGGGTGTAAGGGGTATAGGGGGTGTAGGGGTGTGTAGGTTGGGTGCTACGTGGTGTGTAGGGGGCATCGTGGTGTGTAGGGGTGTGTAGGGGGTATAGGGGTGTGTAGGGGGTGTAGGGGGTGTAGGGGTGTGTAGGGGGCGTAGGGGTGTGTAGGGGTGTATAGGGGTGTGTGGGTACACTACTTTGTTGAAGAGGACCTGTAGTATATTACACAGCATATGTACTCCTAGCTTTCATGTTTCAGCAGCTGTTCCGTAGCTTCTCTGCATTCTCCATAGTTCTTCAGAACCTTGTCAGGGGGTTCCTGAAAAATATACACACACACACACATTACATATTGTCATTTTACAGACCCCGTCCAAAGCCACCCACTAACCAGACCCCGTCCAAAGGCACCCACTAACCAGACCCCGTCCAAAGGGTGTACCCACTAACCAGGGGTGTTCCAAAGCCACCCACTAACCAGACCCCGTCCAAAGCCACCCACTAACCAGGGGGTCCAAGGCACCCACTAACCATACCCCGTCCAAAGCCACCCACTAACCAGACCCGTGTAAAGGGGTGTGTAACCATACCCGTCCAAGGGGCACCCACTAACCAGACCCTTACTGGTAAAACCCACTAACTCAGAGCTTTCAAAGGCACCCACTAACCAGACCCGTCCAAAGCCACCCACTAACCAGACCCCGTCCACAAAGCCACCCACTAACCAGACCCGTCCAAAGAACCCACTAACCAGACCCGTCCAAAGCCACCCACTAACCAGACCCGTAAAGCCACCCACTAACCAGTCCCCGTCCAAAGGCACCCACTAACCAGACCCCGTCCAAAGGCACCCACTAACCAGACCCCGTCCAAAGGCACCCACTAACCAGACCCCGTCCAAAGGCACCCACTAACCAAACCCCGTCCAAAGGCACCCACTAACCAGACCCCGTCCAAAGGCACCCACTAACCATACCCGTCCAAAGCCACCCACTAACCAGACCCCGTCCAAAGGACCCGTCCAAAGGCACCCACTAACCAGTCCAAAGGCACCCACTAACCAGACCCCGTCCAAAGCCACCCACTAACCAGACCCGTCCAAAGCCACCCACTAACCAGAGCCCGTCCAAAGCCACCCACTAACCCCCGTCCAAAGCCACCCACTAACCAGACCCCGTCCAAAGCCACCCACTAACCAGACCCGTCCAAAGGCACCCACTAGGGTGTGTAAGGTCCAAAGCCACCCACTGTCTACCAGACCCGGTCCAAAGGACCACCCACTAACCAGACCCCGTAAAGCCACCTTCAGCTAGCTGTTCCAAAGCTTCTCTGCCCCCACTAACTTCAGAACCTTGGTCAGTTCCAAAGAACCACCCACTAACCAGACCCCGTCCAAAGCCACCCACTAACCAGACCCCCTTCAAAGCCCCATCCTGTCCCCGTCCCCTGCATCTACATGTCTCCTCCCCTGCATCTACATGTCTCCTCCCCTGCATCTACATGTCTCCTCCCCTGCATCTACATGTCTCCTCCCCTGCATCTACATGTCTCCTCCCCTGCATCTACATGTCTCCTCCCCTGCATCTACATGTCCCTCCCCTGCATCTACATGTCTCCTCCCCTGCATCTACATGTCTCCTCCCCTGCATCTACATGTCCCCTCCCCTTCATCTACATGTCCCCTCCCCTTCATCTACATGTCCCCTCCCCTTCATCTACATGTCTCCTCCCCTGCATCTACATGTCTCCTCCCCTGCATCTACATGTCTCCTCCCCTGCATCTACATGTCTCCTCCCCTTCATCTACATGTCTCCTCCCCTTCATCTACATGTCTCCTCCCCTGCATCTACATGTCTCCTCCCCTTCATCTACATGTCTCCTCCCTCATCTACATGTCTCCTCCCCTGCATCTACATGTCTCCTCCCCTGCATCTACATGTCTCCCTGGATTCTACATGTCTCCTCCCCTGCATCTACATCCCTCCCCTGTTCTACATGTCTCCTCCCCTGCATCTACATGTCTCCTCCCCTGCATCTACATGTCTCCTCCCTGCATCTACATGTCTCCTCCCCTGCATCTACATGTCTCCTCCCCTGCATCTACATGTCTCCTCCCCTGCATCTACATGTCTCCTCCCCTGCATCTACATGTCTCCTCCCTGCATCTACATGTCTCCTCCCCTGCATCTACATGTCTCCTCCCCTGCATCTACATGTCTCCTCCCCTGCATCTACATGTCTCCTCCCCTTCATCTACATGTCTCCTCCCCTTCATCTACATGTCTCCTCCCCTTCATCTGCATGTCTCCTCCTCCTTCATCTACACTGATTGAAGTGGATTTAACAGGTGACATCAATAAGGGATCATAGATTCACCTGGATTCACCTGGTCAGTCTATATCCCGGAAAGAGCCGGTGTTCCTAATGTTTTGTCCACTCAGTATATTTCTCCAGCAGTAATAAGCTGTACTCACGTGTACGCCAGAGTAGCACTGAAATGCTTCCTTATGTAGGTCTCAAGGACGGGGTTAAAGTGCTGAAACTTTCTGTCTGCAATGAGTCCAATTATGAATACCTGCCAGAATCAAAACAGAAACACAGTCATTACAAACACAAACCGTACAGTCACAAGAGTCAGGAGGCAATGAGTCCAATTATGAATACCTGCCAGAATCAAAACAGAAACACAGTCATTACAAACACAAACCGTACAGTCACAAGAGTCAGGAGGCAATGAGTCCAATTATGAATACCTGCCAGGACCAAAACAGAAACACAGTCATTACAAACACAAACCGTACAGTCACAAGAGTCAGGAGGCAATGAGTCCAATTATGAATACCTGCCAGAATCAAAACAGAAACACAGTCATTACAAACACAAACCGTACAGTCACAAGAGTCAGGAGGCAATGAGTCCAATTATGAATACCTGCCAGAATCAAAACAGAAACACAGTCATTACAAACACAAACCGTACAGTCACAAGAGTCGGGAGGCAATGAGTCCAATTATGAATACCTGCCAGAATCAAAACAGAAACACAGTCATTACAAACACAAACCGTACAGTCACAAGAGTCAGGAGGCAATGAGTCCAATTATGAATACCTGACAGAATCAAAACAGAAACACAGTCATTATAAACACAAACCGTACAGTCACAAGAGTCGGGAGGCAAAACTAGACCTTTTCTTTCTTCATTGAAAATGGACAAAAAAAGGAGAGAGAGGAAATGAAATGAGATTGGAAATAATGAAAAGGCAATTTTCTCTCTATTCTATATTCTCTTCCCCCCCAGATAATCTAAGACGCAGTTAGTCGTCCTTCCTCTCTGTAGTTTCTCTCTGGATAAGAGGAGCCGGCTGGTAATTATCTAGTCAGAGTAGACTATTACAAAACCACATCACATAACAGTTGCTGATACAGGCTTTGTACAATAAAGGTGCGTCAGAAGTTCAAATCAATGAAATAGCTACAAAAAGACATTGGGATGATGATTTCATATTATATAGTACGAGAAACAGCTCTATTAATGTAGAGATATTTAGTCGACTACTTCTTTCAGCTTTAGAGAGATGTGTCGTAATTAAGACTGTGTCTGGCAGGAAAATACATGGGCTGTAGGATCTCATGCACGGTGTGTGTGTGTGTGGGGGGGGGTGTGTGTGTAATATCCAACTAACGATCCACCCTGTGATGTCCCTTATCTGTGGTATAGACTACAGTCTGATGGCTCAAATACTTCATTCAGTGGAATTTTTTTCTATTAGGTAGGCCTCCCAACAGCTAGGCCTCCCAACAGCTAGGCCTCCTCCCAACAGGTAGGGTAGGCCTCCCAACAGGTAGGGTAGGCCTCCCAACAGGTAGGGTAGGCCTCCCAACAGGTAGGGTAGGCCTCCCAACAGGTAGGCCTCCCAACAGCTAGGCCTCCCAGGTAGGGTAGGCGTCCCAACAGCTAGGCCTCCCAACAGCTAGGCCTCCCAACAGGTAGGGTAGGCCTCCCAACAGCTAGGCCTCCCAACAGGTAGGGTAGGCCTCCCAACAGCTAGGCCTCCCAACAGGTAGGGTAGGCCTCCCAACAGCTAGGCCTCCCAACAGGTAGGGTAGGCGTCCCAACAGGTAGGGTAGGCCTCCCAACAGGTAGGGTAGGCCTCCCAACAGCTAGGCCTCCCAACAGGTAGGGTAGGCGTCCCAACAGGTAGGGTAGGCGTCCCAACAGGTAGGGTAGGCGTCCCAACAGGTAGGGTAGGCGTCCCAACAGGTAGGGTAGGCGTCCCAACAGGTAGGGTAGGCGTCCCAACAGGTAGGGTAGGCGTCCCAACAGGTAGGGTAGGCGTCCCAACAGGTAGGGTAGGCGTCCCAACAGGTAGGGTAGGCGTCCCAACAGGTAGGGTAGGCGTCCCAACAGGTAGGGTAGGCGTCCCAACAGGTAGGGTAGGCGTCCCAACAGGTAGGGTAGGCGTCCCAACAGGTAGGGTGGGCGTCCCAACAGGTAGGGTAGGCGTCCCAACAGGTAGGGTAGGCCTCCCAACAGGTAGGGTAGGCCTCCCAACAGGTAGGGTAGGCCTCCCAACAGGTAGGGTAGGCGTCCCAACAGGTAGGGTAGGCGTCCCAACAGGTAGGGTAGGCGTCCCAACAGGTAGGGTAGGCGTCCCAACAGGTAGTGTAGGCCTCCCAACAGGTAGGGTAGGCCTCCCAACAGGTAGGGTAGGCGTCCCAACAGCTAGGGTAGGCGTCCCAACAGGTAGGGTAGGCCTCCCAACAGGTAGGGTAGGCCTCCCAACAGGTAGGGTAGGCCTCCCAACAGGTAGGGTAGGCCTCCCAACAGGTAGGGTAGGCGTCCCAACAGCTAGGGTAGGCGTCCCAACAGGTAGGGTAGGCGTCCCAACAGGTAGGGTAGGCCTCCCAACAGGTAGGGTAGGCCTCCCAACAGGTAGGGTAGGCCTCCCAACAGGTAGGCCTCCCAACAGGTAGGCCTCCCAACAGCTAGGCCTCCCAACAGCTAGGCCTCCCAACAGCTAGGCCTCCCAACAGGTAGGGTAGGCCTCCCAACAGGTAGGGTAGGCCTCCCAACAGCTAGGCCTCCCAACAGGTAGGGTAGGCCTCCCAACAGGTAGGCCTCCCAACAGGTAGGGTAGGCCTCCCAACAGGTAGGGTAGGCCTCCCAACAGGTAGGCTAGGCCTCCCAACAGGTAGGCTAGGCCTCCCAACAGGTAGGCTAGGCCTCCCAACAGGTAGGGTAGGCCTCCCAACAGCTAGGCCTCCCAACAGCTAGGCCTCCCAACAGCTAGGCCTCCCAACAGGTCAGAACAGGTAGGCCTCCCAACAGGTAGGCCTCCCAACAGCTAGGCCTCCCAACAGGTAGGGTAGGCCTCCCAACAGCTAGGCCTCCCAACAGGTAGGCCTCCCAACAGCTAGGCCTCCCAACAGGTAGGGTAGGCCTCCCAACAGGTAGGCCTCCCTGTCCTCCCAACAGGACCTGTCTTGTCTCTGGCACAGGTAGGCTAACATTCCAACAGGTAAGGTGTAGGCCTCCCAACAGCTAGGCCTCCCGACAGGGTAGGCCTCCCAACAGCTAGGCCTCCCACAGGTAGGTCAGAACAGGTAGGCCTCCCTGTCCTCTGGTTGTCTCTAACCCAGGACCTGTCTTGTCTCTGGCACATAGATAACATTCCCCGAACGGTGGTAAGTGTGTATTTAGCCTCCCAACAGGTAGGCCTCCCTGTCCTCTGGTTGTCCTAACCCAGGACCTGTCTTGTCTCTGGCACATAGATAACATTCCTTAACGGTGGTAAGGTGTGCATTTAGCCTCCCGACAGGTAGGCCTCCCGACAGGTAGGCCTCCCTGTCCTCTGGTTGTCTCTAACCCAGGACCTGTCTTGTCTCTGGCACATAGATAACATTCCTTAAAGGTGGTAAGGTGTGTATTTAGCCTCCCAACAGGTAGGCCTCCCAACAGGTAGGCCTCCCTGTCCTCTGGTTGTCTCTAACCCAGGACCTGTCTTGTCTCTGGCACATAGATAACATTCCTTAACGGTGGTAAGGTGTGTATTTAGCATACTTTCAAAACCACACAATGCCTGAGGCAGACCAGAGGCAGAGAGACAATCTGGGACAACTTTTCTGTATTCTGTTTGTCCACACGGGATACTGTGAATCTATGTCAACTTTCTCTTTGACAACACACGCACACATTAGTAATGTGTATGAGTCATAGCTGTATGATACGGTCACACCGCCACAGTCTGGTATAACAGTATAATATCCTCACACACGAAACAGAACAAAATCAAATATTTAATGTGTGTGTGTGTGTTATAAAAAACAACCTTTACTTACCAAGGAATCAAACACCAGGGTGTCAAACGTGTCACTGTCTGAGTTCTCCATCATAATGTTAAACAGGGCATCAAGGGTGTCCTGCAGAAACTACAAGGACAAGAAACACAACGTGTTACAACTCACTTCAATTGCAAAAGCTCATCATTAAGCTCAAGGCCTTGGGTCTAAAGTGGAACCTCTGTAGAGGAGAATACAAACCCTTCCTCTAGAACTCAGGGGTCCAAGCTGCTTTCTTGACCAGTTGACCTCAAATGGGACGAACTGGTTAAACCCTTCCTCTAGAACTCAGGGTTCCAAGCTGCTTTCTTGACCAGTTGACCTCAAATGGGACGAACTGGTTAAACCCTTCCTCTAGAACTCAGGGTTCCAAGCTGCTTTCTTGACCAGTTGACCTCAAATGGGACGAACTGGTTAAACCCTTCCTCTAGAACTCAGGGTTCCAAGCTGCTTTCTTGACCAGTTGACCTCAAATGGGACGAACTGGTCAAACCCTTCCTCTAGAACTCAGGGTTCCAAGCTGCTTTATTGGTCAGTTGACCTCAAATGGGACGAACTGGTTAAACCCTTCCTCTAGAACTCAGGGTTCCAAGCTGCTTTCTTGACCAGTTGACCTCAAATGGGACGAACTGGTTAAACCCTTCCTCTAGAACTCAGGGTTCCAAGCTGCTTTCTTGACCAGTTGACCTCAAATGGGACGAACTGGTTAAACCCTTCCTCTAGAACTCAGGGTTCCAAGCTGCTTTCTTGACCAGTTGACCTCAAATGGGACGAACTGGTTAAACCCTTCCTCTAGAACTCAGGGTTCCAAGCTGCTTTCTTGACCAGTTGACCTCAAATGGGACGAACTGGTTAAACCCTTCCTCTAGAACTCAGGGTTCCAAGCTGCTTTCTTGACCAGTTGACCTCAAATGGGACGAACTGGTTAAACCCTTCCTCTAGAACTCAGGGTTCCAAGCTGCTTTCTTGACCAGTTGACCTCAAATGGGACGAACTGGTTAAACCCATCCTCTAGAACTCAGGGTTCCAAGCTGCTTTCTTGGTCAGTTGACCTCAAATGGGACGAACTGGTTAAATAATTCAAATGTTAAAAAATAAAAAACTCCTAATGGGTCATATTGTGATACCTATGAACTTTGATCTCTCACCTTGACGACCTCTCCTCCCTCGACCTTCATCAGTTGTCGGAGGTTCTGCTGTAGCAGGCTGGTGTTGGAGCGCCACTTCAGCAGGCCCAACAGATCCACTATACGAGACATAAACAGAAGAGAGGACAGACAGATGTTACTACAACAGACCCAACAGACCCACTATTCGAGACATAACAGACAGAAGAGAGGACAGACAGATGTTACTACAACAGACCCAACAGATCCACTATACGAGACATAACAGACAGAAGAGAGGACAGACCCAACAGATCCACTATATGAGACATAACAGACCCAACAGATCCACTATACGAGACAACAGACCCAACAGATCCACTATACGAGACATAACAGACCCAACAGATCCACTATACGAGACATAACAGACCACAACAGATCCACTATACGAGACATAACAGACCCAACAGATCCACTATACGAGACAGACTCAACAGATCCACTTACTAGACAGAACAGACCCAACAGATCCACTATACGAGACAGAACAGACCCAGAGAGGACAGACCCAACAGATCCACTATACGAGACAAACAGACCCAGAAGAGAGGACAGACCCAACAGATCCACTATACGAGACATAACAGACCCAACAGATCCACTATACGAGACATAACAGACAGAAGAGAGGACAGACCCAACAGATCCACTATATGAGACATAACAGACCCAACAGATCCACTATACGAGACATAACAGATAGAAGAGGACAGACCCAACAGATCCACTATACGAGACATAACAGACCCAACAGATCCACTATACGAGACATAACAGACAGAAGAGAGGACAGACCCAACAGATCCACTATACTAACAGACAGAAGAGAGGACAGACCCAACAGATCCACTATATGAGACAACAGACCCAACAGATCCACTATACGAGACAACAGACCCAACAGATCCACTATACGAGACAGAACAGATAGAAGAGAGGACAGACTCAACAGATCCACTATATGAGACAGAACAGACAGAAGAGAGGACAGACCCAACAGATCCACTATATGAGACATAACAGACCCAACAGATCCACTATATGAGACAGAACAGACAGAAGAGAGGACAGACCCAACAGATCCACTATACGAGACATAACAGACAGAAGAGAGGACAGACAGATGTTACTACAACAGACCCAACAGATCCACTATACGAGACAGAACAGACAGACGAGAGGACAGACCCAACAGATCCACTATATGAGACATAACAGACAGAAGAGAGGACAGACAGATGTTACTACAACAGACCCAACAGATCCACTATACGAGACATAACAGACCCAACAGATCCACTATACGAGACAGAACAGACAGAAGAGAGGACAGACCCAACAGATCCACTATACGAGACATAACAGACAGAAGAGAGGACAGACTCAACAGATCCACTATATGAGACATAACAGACCCAACAGATCCACTATACGAGACATAACAGACAGAAGAGAGGACAGACCCAACAGATCCACTATATGAGACATAACAGACTCAACAGATCCACTATATGAGACATAACAGACCCAACAGATCCACTATACGAGACAGAACAGACAGAAGAGAGGACAGACCCAACAGATCCACTATAAGAGACACAACAGACCCAACAGATCCACTATACGAGACATAACAGACAGAAGAGGACAGACCCAACAGATCCACTATACGAGACATAACAGACCCAACAGATCCACTATACGAGAAATAACAGACAGAAGAGAGGACAGACCCAACAGATCCACTATACGAGACATAACAGACCCAACAGATCCACTATAAGAGACACAACAGACCCAACAGATCCACTATACGAGACATAACAGACAGAAGAGAGGACAGACCCAACAGATCCACTATACGAGACAACAGACCCAACAGATCCACTATACGAGACAGAACAGACAGAAGAGAGGACAGACCCAACAGATCCACTATATGAGACATAACAGACCCAACAGATCCACTATACGAGACATAACAGACCCAACAGATCCACTATACGAGACAGAACAGACAGAAGAGAGGACAGACCCAACAGATCCACTATACGAGACATAACAGACAGAAGAGAGGACAGACCCAACAGATCCACTATATGAGACAACAGACCCAACAGATCCACTATACGAGACAGAACAGACCCAACAGATCCACTATACGAGACATAACAGACAGAAGAGAGGACAGACCCAACAGATCCACTATACGAGACATAACAGACCCAACAGATCCACTATACGAGACATAACAGACCCAACAGATCCACTATACGAGACATAACCCAACAGATCCACTATACGAGACATAACAGACCCAACAGATCCACTATACGAGACATAACAGACAGAAGAGAGGACAGACCCAACAGATCCACTATACGAGACATAACAGACCCAACAGATCCACTATACGAGACATAACAGACCCAACAGATCCACTATACGAGACAGAACAGACAGAAGAGACAGACTCAACAGATCCACTATATGAGACATAACAGACCCAACAGATCCACTATACGAGACAGAACAGACCCAACAGATCCACTATACGAGACAGACCCAACAGATCCACTATACGAGACAGAACAGACCCAACAGATCCACTATACGAGACAGAACAGACCCAACAGATCCACTATACGAGACATAACAGACCCAACAGATCCACTATACGAGACAGAACAGACAGAAGAGAGGACAGACTCAACAGATCCACTATACGAGACATAACAGACCCAACAGATCCACTATACGAGACATAACAGACCCAACAGATCCACTATACGAGACAGAACAGACCCAGCAGATCCACTATACGAGACAGAACAGACCCAACAGATCCACTATACGAGACAGAACAGACCCAGCAGATCCACTATACGAGACAGAACAGACCCAACAGATCCACTATACGAGACAGAACAGACAGAAGAGAGGACAGACTCAACAGATCCACTATATGAGACATAACAGACCCAACAGATCCACTATACGAGACAGAACAGACCCAACAGATCCACTATACGAGACAGAACAGACCCAACAGATCCACTATACGAGACATAACAGACCCAACAGATCCACTATACGAGACAGAACAGACAGAAGAGAGGACAGACTCAACAGATCCACTATACGAGACATAACAGACCCAACAGATCCACTATACGAGACATAACAGACCCAACAGATCCACTATACGAGACAGAACAGACCCAGCAGATCCACTATACGAGACAGAACAGACCCAACAGATCCACTATACGAGACAGAACAGACCCAGCAGATCCACTATACGAGACAGAACAGACCCAACAGATCCACTATACGAGACAAAACAGACCCAACAGATCCACTATACGAGACATAACAGACCCAACAGATCCACTATACGAGACATAACAGACCCAACAGACCCACTATACGAGACACAACAGACCCAACAGATCCACTATACGAGACATAACAGACCCAACAGATCCACTATACGAGACAGAACAGACAGAAGAGAGGACAGACCCAACAGATCCACTATACGAGACAACAGACTCAACAGATCCACTATACGAGACAGAACAGACCCAACAGATCCACTATACGAGACATAACAGACTCAACAGATCCACTATATGAGACATAACAGACCCAACAGATCCACTATACGAGACAGAACAGACAGGAGAGAGGACAGACTCAACAGATCCACTATACGAGACATAACAGACAGAAGAGAGGACAGACCCAACAGATCCACTATATGAGACATAACAGACAGAAGAGAGGACAGACCCAACAGATCCACTATATGAGACATAACAGACCCAACAGATCCACTATATGAGACATAACAGACCCAACAGACCCACTATAAGAGACACAACAGACCCAACAGATCCACTATACGAGACATAACAGACCCAACAGATCCACTATACGAGACATAACAGACAGCAGAGAGGACAGACTCAACAGATCCACTATATGAGACATAACAGACCCAACAGATCCACTATACGAGACATAACAGACCCAACAGATCCACTATACGAGACATAACAGACCCAACAGATCCACTATACGAGACATAACAGACCCAACAGATCCACTATACGAGACAGAACAGACCCAACAGATCCACTATACGAGACATAACAGACCCAACAGATCCACTATACGAGACATAACAGACCCAACAGATCCACTATACGAGACATAACAGACCCAACAGATCCACTATACGAGACAGAACAGACAGAAGAGAGGACAGACCCAACAGATCCACTATATGAGACAGAACAGACCCAACAGATCCACTATACGAGACAGAACAGACCCAACAGATCCACTATACGAGACATAACAGACCCAACAGATCCACTATACGAGACATAACAGACAGAAGAGAGGACAGACCCAACAGATCCACTATATGAGACACAACAGACCCAACAGATCCACTATACGAGACATAACAGACCCAACAGATCCACTATACGAGACATAACAGACAGAAGAGAGGACAGACCCAACAGATCCACTATATGAGACATAACAGACCCAACAGATCCACTATACGAGACAACAGACCCAACAGATCCACTATACGAGACAGAACAGACCCAACAGATCCACTATACGAGACAGAACAGACAGAAGAGGGACAGACTCAACAGATCCACTATATGAGACATAACAGACCCAACAGATCCACTATACGAGACAACAGACCCAACAGATCCACTATACGAGACAGAACAGACCCAACAGATCCACTATACGAGACAGAACAGACCCAACAGATCCACTATACGAGACATAACAGACCCAACAGATCCACTATACGAGACAGAACAGACCCAACAGATCCACTATACGAGACATAACAGACAGAAGAGAGGACAGACCCAACAGATCCACTATATGAGACATAACAGACAGAAGAGAGACAGACCCAACAGATCCACTATATGAGACAACAGACCCAACAGATCCACTATACGAGACAGAACAGACAGAAGAGAGGACAGACCCAACAGATCCACTATATGAGACAACAGACCCAACAGATCCACTATACGAGACAGAACAGACAGAAGAGAGGACAGACCCAACAGATCCACTATACGAGACATAACAGACAGAAGAGAGGACAGACTCAACAGATCCACTATATGAGACATAACAGACCCAACAGATCCACTATACGAGACAGAACAGACCCAACAGATCCACTATACGAGACATAACAGACCCAACAGATCCACTATATGAGACATAACAGACAGAAGAGAGGACAGACCCAACAGATCCACTATACGAGACATAACAGACCCAACAGATCCACTATACGAGACAGAACAGACAGAAGAGAGGACAGACTCAACAGATCCACTATACGAGACATAACAGACCCAACAGATCCACTATACGAGACATAACAGACCCAACAGATCCACTATACGAGACAGAACAGACAGAAGAGAGGACAGACTCAACAGATCCACTATATGAGACATAACAGACCCAACAGATCCACTATACGAGACATAACAGACCCAACAGATCCACTATACGAGACAGAACAGACAGAAGAGAGGACAGACCCAACAGATCCACTATACGAGACATAACAGACTCAACAGATCCACTATATGAGACATAACAGACCCAACAGATCCACTATACGAGACAGAACAGACCCAACAGATCCACTATACGAGACATAACAGACAGAAGAGAGGACAGACTCAACAGATCCACTATACGAGACATAACAGACCCAACAGATCCACTATACGAGACATAACAGACCCAACAGATCCACTATACGAGACATAACAGACCCAACAGATCCACTATACGAGACAGAACAGACCCAACAGATCCACTATATGAGACATAACAGACCCAACAGACCCACTATAAGAGACACAACAGACCCAACAGATCCACTATACGAGACATAACAGACAGAAGAGAGGACAGACCCAACAGACCCACTATAAGAGACACAACAGACCCAACAGATCCACTATACGAGACATAACAGACAGAAGAGAGGACAGATGTTGTTTCCCCTTTATTCACATCTAACTGTGATTTACAATGACAGCCTGACTTTTAGAGGACAGATGTCAGCTCTATTCAACAACATCTGACACAAACCTTTTGGACTGAATGAGAGGAACAGGAAGACAGGATTTCTACACTAGACGGTCCTCTACGCTAGACGGTCCTCCACGCTAGACGGTCCTCCACGCTAGACGGCCCTCCACGCTAGACGGCCCTCCACGCTAGACGGCCCTCTACGCTAGACGGCCCTCCACGCTAGACGGCCCTCCACGCTAGACGGCCCTCCACGCTAGACGGCCCTCTACGCTAGACGGCCCTCTACGCTAGACGGTCCTCTACGCTAGACGGTCCTCTACGCTAGACGGTCCTCCACGCTAGACGGCCCTCTACGCTAGACGGTCCTCTACGCTAGACGGTCCTCTACGCTAGACGGTCCTCCACGCTAGACGGCCCTCTACGCTAGACGGTCCTCCACGCTAGACGGTCCTCTACGCTAGACGGTCCTCTACGCTAGACGGTCCTCTACGCTAGACGGTCCTCTACGCTAGACGGTCCTCTACGCTAGACGGTCCTCCACGCTAGACGGTCCTCTACGCTAGACGGTCCTCCACGCTAGACGGTCCTCTAAGCTAGACGGTACTCCACGCTAGACGGTCCTCTAAGCTAGACGGTACTCCACGCTAGACGGTACTCCACGCTAGACGGTACTCCACGCTAGACGGTACTCCACGCTAGACGGTACTCACGCTAGATTCCATAGCCGCAGGCAGAACAGTTGTGGTCTTGGGACCATAATAAATTCAGATAAAGATGGAGAGGAGAGAGTCGTTGCATAGCGTTGTAGTGAATGAATGAAATCACAAAAGTTAAATAGGAAGTGAAGCACATTCTCTGTTTTAGATGAAGGAGACACATCACATACTGAGCTGGAGGAGAAATCTATCTCGTCAGTGATGCAGAGTGAGTCCACCCCACTGTTGAAAGCACTACTGTAGCCTACTCTCTCTCTCTCTCAAGCAGGAGAAATCTATTTGGTGGTTAGAGCAGGTAGTCTAGTGGTTAGAGCAGGTAGTCTAGTGGTTAGAGCAGGTAGTCTAGTTGTTAGAGCAGGTAGTCTAGTGGTTAGAGCAGGTAGTCTAGTGGTTAGAGCAGGTAGTCTAGTGGTTAGAGCAGGTAGTCTAGTGGTTAGAGCAGGTAGCCTAGTGGTTAGAGCAGGTAGTCTAGTGGTTAGAGCAGGTAGTCTTAGAGTGGTTCTAGAGCAGGTAGTCTAGTGGTTAGAGCAGGTAGCCTAGTGGTTAGAGCAGGTAGCCTAGTGGTTAGAGCAGGTAGCCTAGTGGTTAGAGCAGGTAGTCTAGTGGTTCGAGCAGGTAGTCTAGTTGTTAGAGCAGGTAGCCTAGTTGTTAGAGCAGGTAGTCTAGTGGTTAGAGCAGGTAGTCTAGTGGTTAGAGCAGGTAGCCTAGTGGTTAGAGCGTTGGGCCAGTAACCAGCAGGTAGCCTAGTGGTTAGAGAGTTGGGCCAGTAACCAGCAGGTAGTCTAGTGGTTAGAGCAGGTAGTCTAGTGGTTAGAGCAGGTAGTCTAGTGGTTAGAGCAGGTAGTCTAGTTGTTAGAGCAGGTAGTCTAGTGGTTAGAGCAGGTAGCCTAGTGGTTAGAGAGTTGGGCCAGTAACCCGAAAGACTGCTAGATCCAATCCCTGAGCTGACAAGGTCAAAATCTGTCATTCTGCCCCAAACAAGGCGGTTAACACCACTGTTCCTAGGCCGTCATTGTAAATAAGAGTGTGTTATTAACAGACTTGCCTAGTTAAACAAAGGTTAAATTTAAAAAATATTAATTTTAAAAATCCTAATAACTCCTCCCTTCTCCTCTCTCAGTTCCTCCTCCTCTCCCTGTTCCTCCTCCTCCTCCTCCACCCCCTCTCTGCTCTCTTCCGACTCATGTACATTTGAGTCATTTAGCCCGTTCTTATCCAGAGAGACTTACAGTAATGAGTACAAACATTTTCATACTGGTCCCCGGTGGGAATCTAAACCCACAACCCTGTCGTTGCAAGCACCATGCTCTACCAACTGAGCCATAAGGGACCCCCTCCTCAAACTCAACCCCTGTCGTTGCAAGCACCATGCTCTACCAACTGAGCCATAAGGGACCCCCTCCTCAAACTCAACCCCTGTCGTTGCCATAAGGGACCCCCTCCTCAAACTCAACCCTGTCGTTGCAAGCACCATGCTCTACCAACTGAGCCATAAGGGACCCCCTCCTCAAACTCAACCCTGTCGTTGCAAGCACCATGCTCTACCAACTGAGCCATAAGGGACCCCCTCCTCAAACTCAACCCCCTCTCATCTTCCTCCTCTTCTCTGTCTGTAACTTGAATCAATCAAGCTTCTGGACACTGAAGGTGATAAATACCCTGGGTATCCACCTATCAGGGTTCAGTCTTCTGGGTATCCACCTATCAGGGTTCAGTCTTCTGGGTATCCACCTATCAGGGTTCAGTCTTCTGGGTATCCACCTATCAGGGTTCAGTCTTCTGGGTATCCACCTATCAGGGTTCAGTCTTCTGGGTATCCACCTATCAGGGTTCAGTCTTCTGGGTATCCACCTATCAGGGTTCAGTCTTCTGGGTATCCACCTATCAGGGTTCAGTCTTCTGGGTATCCACCTATCAGGGTTCAGTCTTCTGGGTATCAACCTATCAGGGTTCAGTCTTCTGGGTATCCACCTATCAGGGTTCAGTCTTCTGGGTATCCACCTATCAGGGTTCAGTCTTCTGGGTATCCACCTATCAGGGTTCAGTCTTCTGGGTATCCACCTATCAGGGTTCAGTCTTCTGGGTATCCACCTATCAGGGTTCAGTCCTCTGGTCTTATTTAAACAGGCCTCGCCAGGAGTTACAAATCTGTACATCTGCAGCGCCAACACTCAGCAACGATCAGCAAGAGAGGAGAGGAGAGGAGAGGAGAGGAGAGGAGAGGAGAGGAGAGGAGAGGAGGAGAGGAGAGGAGAGGAGAGGCTCAGCCAGCAGGGGGGAGAGTGAGGTGGAAAAACAAACACGATATTGATAAACTCCCATGTCTACTGGGTGAAATTCCACAGTGTGTCATCACATCAGCAAGATGTGTGACCTGTTGCCACAAGAAAAGGGCAACCAGTGAAGAACAAACACCATTGTAAATGAAACCCATATTTATGCTTATTTATTTTCCCTTGTGTACTTTAACCATTTGTACATTGTTACACCACTGTATATATATAATATGACATTTGTAATGTCTTTATTGTTTTGAAACTAATATTTACTGTTTATTTCACTTTTGTATATTATCTACCTCACTTGCTTTGGTAATGTTTACACATGTTTCCCATGCCAATAAAGCCCCTTGAATTGAATGAGGTGGATGAGGAGAGGAGAGGGGCTCCACAAGGCTCTTCCCTCTGTGTATCTGACAACTACAAGTTTAGAGAGGAGGCACTGCAGATGATATCTCTCTCAGGTCATTTCATCTCCCTATTTTCTCAAGCTGTCCTCCTGCCTGTGACAAAGTCCCACGACTGTAGTGCCAACCCCCTGGGAAGAGAAGAGACCACAGCCACTTCTCCTCACCAACGCCGTCGGCTCCCAGGGCTGGTGGACGCATAACTCTAGCTTAATTAAAAGGAGAGTTTCATCTCAGATGGAAACGGGCCGGGGACTCTGGGATATCCGAGAAGCTGGATGGCGGTCCATAGGGAAGCACATTAAAAATATTTAAACTGAGATGAGGTAGAGGAAATCACTAGTAACACTTCGGAGTGAGGAGAGGGGCTCAGTCAGCAGGGGGGTGAGTGATAGGGGGGAGGACGGAGGGGGGAGGACAGAGGGTGTGTAATAGAGGGGAGGACGGAGGGTGTGTAATAGGGGGAGGACGGAGGGTGTGTAAAACCTCAGACCCCACCACAGACCCCAGACCCCGCCTCAGACCCCGCCCCAGAGAGAAGGAAGTCAGGAGAAACACAGAGAGAAGGAAGTCAGGAGAAACACAGTAGAGAAGAACATCAGGAGAAACACAGTAGAGAAGAACATCAGGAGAAACACAGTAGAGAAGAACATCAGGAGAAACACAGTAGAGAAGAACATCAGGAGAAACACAGAGAGAAGAACATCAGGAGAAACACAGAGAGAAGAACATCAGGAGAAACACAGTAGAGAAGAACATCAGGAGAAACACAGTAGAGAAGAACATCAGGAGAAACACAGTAGAGAAGAACATCAGGAGAAACACAGTAGAGAAGAACATCAGGAGAAACACAGAGAGAAGAACATCAGGAGAAACACAGTAGAGAAGAACATCAGGAGAAACACAGTAGAGAAGAACATCAGGAGAAACACAGTAGAGAAGAACATCAGGAGAAACACAGTAGAGAAGAACATCAGGAGAAACACAGTAGAGAAGGACATCAGGAGAAACACAGAGAGAAGGACATCAGGAGAAACACAGTAGAGAAGAACATCAGGAGAAACACAGTAGAGAAGTCAGGAGAAACACAGTAGAGAACGTCAGGAGAAACACAGTAGAGAAGAACATCAGGAGCAACACAGTAGAGAAGAACATCAGGAGAAACACAGAGAGAAGGAAGTCAGGAGAAACACAGAGAGAAGAACATCAGGAGAAACACAGTAGAGAAGAACATCAGGAGAAACACAGTAGAGAAGAACATCAGGAGAAACACAGTAGAGAAGAACATGAGGAGAAACACAGTAGAGAAGAACATGAGGAGAAACACAGTAGAGAAGAACATGAGGAGAAAGCTCTGTCACCATACAGGGAGGGGAAAAGCAATGCACCCTGGTCTACATCGACACTTCAAATGGGTCCCTATTCCCTGTGGGCTCTGGTCAAAAGCAGTGCCCTATATAGGGTGTAGGATGCAGCGTTGTGATATGCAGCAGCCTCTCATTCCTGAGAGAGCGAGAGAGCGAGAGAGCGAGAGAGCGAGAGAGAGAGAGAGAGAGAGAGAGACAGAGAGACAGAGAGAGAGAGAGAACTGCTGCATATAGCTGCTTTGTGACTGGACTGTAATGGAGAGGTACTTAGACAACACTGAGTTGTTTCAATGGCTCCCTGGGAGCATAGCAGAAATTATCTTTCTTTTAATTCTTCATCTCCATCTCTGTTTCACATGATCTGAGTCAGAGCGCTCTTTATTCAGAATGTGTCTTCGTGGTGGGACGGACAGGAAATGGCTGCTAGTAAAACTATGAATTTAAAGTGCCAAAAGATGGGCTGTTGTAGTCAGTGCCCCAGTCTTTCCCTGGTCTTTGTTCTCATTGCTTCAGTTTTCATCTCGTCTTTGTTCCCATGTTCATCCCATCTTGTAGCCCGAGACAGATTGAAAACCATCCTAGGGTTTGGTTCATTCTAGGAGAGGATGCCATGAGCCCAGAAGCCAAGAGTCAAGTTCACAGCAGAAAGCACCAGTCTAACAACATACATTCTATATAGTTATAATGAGGTGTCCAACGGTACAGTTCTAGATGAGGAACATCATGTCACATGCACCAGCTTGGTCCTTTTACTGGTAGGGAGGGAGGGAGGGAGGGAGGGAAGAGAGAGAAGTAAGGAGGGCTGGAGAGAGAGAGAGAGAGAGAGAGAGAGAGAGAGAGAGAGAGAGAGAGAGAGAGAGAGAGAGAGAGAGAGAGAGAGAGAGAGAGAGAGAGAGAGAGAGGAGAGGAGGGAGAGAAGGCTGGAGGGAGAGAGAGAGAGGGAAGAGGAGGGAGAGAAGGCTGCAGTGGACTGTAGTGGACTAGAAGGAGAGAGGGCTAGAGGGAGAGAGAGGGTAGAGGAGGGAGAGAAGGCTGCAGTGGACTGTAGTGGACTAGAAGGAGAGAGGGCTAGAGGGAGAGAGAGGGTAGAGGAGGGAGAGAAGGCTGTAGTGGACTAGAAGGAGAGAGGGCTAGAGGGAGAGAGAGAGTCTCTTTACCGTTCTGTGTGAGCTTGGTGGAACACACCAGGGTTGCTATCTGGAAGGAGTCCTTGCTGATGGTACAGTTGCCCAGGTTGTGTGAACCCTTCCCTGTAGTGGACAAACCCTTCTCCTCCAGCTCCACCTTGGTAGCAGGCAGGTTCAGGTACAGAGACGAGTCCTCCAGCTTCTTAGCCTCCGCCTGGGGGTCATACAGAATTACACATACACATATACCTGGTCCGTGGTGTTATACTACCTACCCTGAATACGATGAGGTGGTGTTATATTACCCTGAATACGATGAGGTGGTGTTATATTACCCTGAATACGATGAGGTGGTGTTATATTACCTACCCTGTATACGATGAGGTGGTGTTATATTACCCTGAATACGATGAGGTGGTGTTATATTACCCTGAATACGATGAGGTGGTGTTATATTACCCTGAATACGATGAGGTGGTGTTATATTACCCTGAATACGATGAGGTGGTGTTATATTACCCTGAATACGATGAGGTGGTGTTATATTACCCTGAATATGATGAGGTGGTGTTATATTACCTACCCTGTATACGATGAGGTGGTGTTATATTACCTACCCTGAATACGATGAGGTGGTGTTATATTACCTACCCTGAATACGATGAGGTGGTGTTATATTACCTACCCTGTATACGATGAGGTGGTGTTATATTACCTACCCTGTATACGATGAGGTGGTGTTATATTACCCTGAATACGATGAGGTGGTGTTATATTACCTACCCTGAATACGATGAGGTGGTGTTATATTACCTGTATACGATGAGGTGGTGTTATATTACCTACCCTGAATACGATGAGGTGGTGTTATATTACCTACCCTGAATATGATGAGGTGGTGTTATATTACCTACCCTGTATACGATGAGGTGGTGTTATATTACCTGTATACGATGAGGTGGTGTTATATTACCTACCCTGTATACGATGAGGTGGTGTTATATTACCTACCCTGAATACGATGAAGTGGTGTTATATTACCTACCCTGAATACGATGAGGTGGTGTTATATTACCTGAATACAATGAGGTGGTGTTATATTACCTACCCTGAATACGATGAGGTGGTGTTATATTACCTACCCTGTATACGATGAGGTGGTGTTATATTACCTACCCTGTATACGATGGGGTGGTGTTATATTACCTACCCTGTATACGATGAGGTGGTGTTATATTACCTACCCTGTATACGATGGGGTGGTGTTATATTACCTACCCTGAATACGATGAGGTGGTGTTATATTACCTACCCTGTATACGATGAGGTGGTGTTATATTACCTACCCTGAATACGATGAGGTGGTGTTATATTACCTACCCTGAATACGATGAGGTGGTGTTATATTACCTACCCTGTATACGATGAGGTGGTGTTATATTACCTACCCTGTATACGATGGGGTGGTGTTATATTACCTACCCTGTATACGATGAGGTGGTGTTATATTACCTACCCTGAATACGATGAGGTGGTGTTATATTACCTACCCTGAATACGATGAGGTGGTGTTATATTACCTACCCTGTATACGATGAGGTGGTGTTATATTACCCTGAATACGATGAGGTGGTGTTATATTACCCTGAATACGATGAGGTGGTGTTATATTACCTACCCTGTATACGATGAGGTGGTGTTATATTACCCTGAATACGATGAGGTGGTGTTATATTACCCTGAATATGATGAGGTGGTGTTATATTACCCTGAATACGATGAGGTGGTGTTATATTACCTACCCTGAATACGATGATGTGGTGTTATATTACCCTGAATACGATGAGGTGGTGTTATATTACCCTGCATACGATGAGGTGGTGTTATATTACCCTGTATACGATGAGGTGGTGTTATATTACCCTGTATACGATGAGGTGGTGTTATATTACCTGTATACGATGAGGTGGTGTTATATTACCTACCCTGAATACGATGAGGTGGTGTTATATTACCTACCCTGAATACGATGAGGTGGTGTTATATTACCTACCCTGAATACGATGAGGTGGTGTTATATTACCTACCCTGTATACGATGAGGTGGTGTTATATTACCTGTATACGATGAGGTGGTGTTATATTACCTACCCTGAATACGATGAGGTGGTGTTATATTACCTACCCTGAATACGATGAGGTGGTGTTAAATTACCTACCCTGAATATGATGAGGTGGTGTTATATTACCTACCCTGAATACGATGAGGTGGTGTTACATTACCCTGAATACGATGAGGTGGTGTTATATTACCTACCCTGAATACGATGAGGTGGTGTTATATTACCTACCCTGTATACGATGAGGTGGTGTTATATTACCCTGTATATGATGAGGTGGTGTTATATTACCTACCCTGAATACGATGAGGTGGTGTTATATTACCTACCCTGAATACGATGAGGTGGTGTTATATTACCTACCCTGAATACGATGAGGTGGTGTTATATTACCTACCCTGAATACGATGAGGTGGTGTTATATTACCTACCCTGAATACGATGAGGTGGTGTTACATTACCCTGAATACGATGAGGTGGTGTTATATTACCTACCCTGAATACGATGAGGTGGTGTTATATTACCCTGAATACGATGAGGTGGTGTTATATTACCCTGAATACGATGAGGTGGTGTTATATTACCCTGAATACGATGAGGTAGTGTTATATTACCTACCCTGAATACGATGAGGTGGTGTTATATTACCTACCCTGAATACGATGAGGTGGTGTTATATTACCTACCCTGTATACGATGAGGTGGTGTTATATTACCTGCATACGATGAGGTGGTGTTATATTCCCTGCATACGATGAGGTGGTGTTATATTACCTACCCTGTATACGATGAGGTGGTGTTATATTACCTGTATACGATGAGGTGGTGTTATATTACCCTGAATACGATGAGGTGGTGTTATATTACCCTGAATACGATGAGGTGGTGTTATATTACCCTGAATATGATGAGGTGGTGTTATATTACCCTGAATATGATGAGGTGGTGTTATATTACCCTGAATACGATGAGGTGGTGTTATATTACCCTGAATACGATGAGGTGGTGTTATATTACCCTGAATATGATGAGGTGGTGTTATATTACCCTGAATACGATGAGGTGGTGTTATATTACCCTGAATACGATGAGGTGGTGTTATATTACCTACCCTGAATACGATGAGGTGGTGTTATATTACCTACCCTGAATACGATGAGGTGGTGTTATATTACCCTGAATATGATGAGGTGGTGTTACATTACCTACCCTGTATACGATGAGGTGGTGTTATATTACACTGAATATGATGAGGTGGTGTTACATTACCTACCCTGTATACGATGAGGTAGTGTTATATTACCTACCCTGAATACGATGAGGTGGTGTTATATTACCCTGTATACGATGAGGTGGTGTTATATTACCTACCCTGTATACGATGAGGTGGTGTTATATTACCCTGTATACGATGAGGTGGTGTTATATTACCTGTATACGATGAGGTGGTGTTATATTACCTGTATACGATGAGGTGGTGTTATATTACCTACCCTGAATACGATGAGGTGGTGTTATATTACCTACCCTGAATACGATGAGGTGGTGTTATATTACCTACCCTGAATACGATGAGGTGGTGTTATATTACCTACCCTGTATATGATGAGGTGGTGTTATATTACCTGTATACGATGAGGTGGTGTTATATTACCTACCCTGAATACGATGAGGTGGTGTTATATTACCTACCCTGAATACGATGAGGTGGTGTTATATTACCTACCCTGAATACGATGAGGTGGTGATATATTACCTACCCTGTATACGATGAGGTGGTGTTATATTACCTGTATACGATGAGGTGGTGTTATATTACCTGTATACAATGAGGTGGTGTTATATTACCTACCCTGAATACGATGAGGTGGTGTTATATTACCTACCCTGAATACGATGAGGTGGTGTTATATTACCTACCCTGAATACGATGAGGTGGTGTTATATTACCTACCCTGTATACGATGAGGTGGTGTTATATTACCTACCCTGAATACGATGAGGTGGTGTTATATTGCCTACCCTGAATACGATTAGGTAGTGTTATATTACCTACCCTGTATACGATGAGGTGGTGTTATATTACCCTGAATACGATGAGGTGGTGTTATATTACCTACCCTGAATACGATGAGGTGGTGTTATATTACCTACCCTGAATACGATGAGGTGGTGTTATATTACCCTGAATACGATGAGGTGGTGTTATATTACCCTGAATATGATGAGGTGTTGTTACATTACCTACCCTGTATACGATGAGGTAGTGTTATATTACCTAACCTGAATATGATGAGGTGGTGTTATATTACACTGAATATGATGAGGTGGTGTTACATTACCTACCCTGTATACGATGAGGTAGTGTTATATTACCTACCCTGAATACGATGAGGTGGTGTTATATTACCCTGTATACGATGAGGTGGTGTTATATTACCTACCCTGTATACGATGAGGTGGTGTTATATTACCCTGTATACGATGAGGTGGTGTTATATTACCTGTATACGATGAGGTGGTGTTATATTACCTGTATACGATGAGGTGGTGTTATATTACCTACCCTGAATACGATGAGGTGGTGTTATATTACCTACCCTGAATATGATGAGGTGGTGTTATATTACCTACCCTGAATACGATGAGGTGGTGTTATATTACCTACCCTGAATACGATGAGGTGGTGTTATATTACCTACCCTGAATACGATGAGGTGGTGTTACATTACCCTGAATACGATGAGGTGGTGTTATATTACCTACCCTGAATACGATGAGGTGGTGTTATATTACCTACCCTGTATACGATGAGGTGGTGTTATATTACCCTGTATATGATGAGGTGGTGTTATATTACCTACCCTGTATACGATGAGGTGGTGTTATATTACCTGTATACGATGAGGTGGTGTTATATTACCCTGAATACGATGAGGTGGTGTTATATTACCTACCCTGAATACGATGAGGTGGTGTTATATTACCTACCCTGAATACGATGAGGTGGTGTTATATTACCTACCCTGAATACGATGAGGTGGTGTTACATTACCCTGAATACGATGAGGTGGTGTTATATTACCTACCCTGAATACGATGAGGTGGTGTTATATTACCTACCCTGTATACGATGAGGTGGTGTTATATTACCCTGTATGTGATGAGGTGGTGTTATATTATCTACCCTGAATACGATGAGGTGGTGTTATATTACCTACCCTGAATACGATGAGGTGGTGTTATATTACCTACCCTGAATACGATGAGGTGGTGTTATATTACCTACCCTGAATACGATGAGGTGGTGTTATATTACCTACCCTGAATACGATGAGGTGGTGTTATATTACCCTGAATACGATGAGGTGGTGTTATATTACCCTGAATACGATGAGGTGGTGTTATATTACCCTGAATACGATGAGGTGGTGTTATATTACCCTGAATACGATGAGGTGGTGTTATATTACCCTGAATACGATGAGGTAGTGTTATATTACCTACCCTGAATACGATGAGGTGGTGTTATATTACCTACCCTGAATACGATGAGGTGGTGTTATATTACCTACCCTGTATACGATGAGGTGGTGTTATATTACCTACCCTGAATACGATGAGGTGGTGTTATATTACCTACCCTGTATACGATGAGGTGGTGTTATATTACCTGCATACGATGAGGTGGTGTTATATTACCTGCATAAAATGAGGTGGTGTTATATTACCTACCCTGTATACGATGAGGTGGTGTTATATTACCTACCCTGAATACGATGAGGTGGTGTTATATTACCTACCCTGAATACGATGAGGTGGTGTTATATTACCTACCCTGTATACGATGAGGTGGTGTTATATTACCCTGAATACGGTGAGGTGGTGTTATATTACCCTGAATACGATGAGGTGGTGTTATATTACCCTGAATATGATGAGGTGGTGTTATATTACCCTGAATATGATGAGGTGGTGTTATATTACCCTGAATATGATGAGGTGGTGTTATATTACCCTGAATACGATGAGGTGGTGTTATATTACCCTGAATACGATGAGGTGGTGTTATATTACCTACCCTGAATACGATGAGGTGGTGTTATATTACCCTGAATACGATGAGGTGGTGTTATATTACCCTGAATACGATGAGGTGGTGTTATATTACCCTGAATATGATGAGGTGGTGTTACATTACCTACCCTGTATACGATGAGGTAGTGTTATATTACCTACCCTGAATACGATGAGGTGGTGTTATATTACCCTGTATACGATGAGGTGGTGTTATATTACCTACCCTGTATACGATGAGGTGGTGTTATATTACCCTGTATACGATGAGGTGGTGTTATATTACCTGTATACGATGAGGTGGTGTTATATTACCTGTATACGATGAGGTGGTGTTATATTACCTACCCTGAATACGATGAGGTGGTGTTATATTACCTACCCTGAATACGATGAGGTGGCGTTATATTACCTACCCTGAATACGATGAGGTGGTGTTATATTACCTACCCTGAATACGATGAGGTGGTGTTATATTACCTACCCTGAATACGATGAGGTGGTGTTATATTACCTACCCTGAATACGATGAGGTGGTGTTACATTACCCTGAATACGATGAGGTGGTGTTATATTACCTACCCTGAATACGATGAGGTGGTGTTATATTACCCTGAATACGATGAGGTGGTGTTATATTACCCTGAATACGATGAGGTGGTGTTATATTACCCTGAATACGATGAGGTAGTGTTATATTACCTACCCTGAATACGATGAGGTGGTGTTATATTACCTACCCTGAATACGATGAGGTGGTGTTATATTACCTACCCTGTATACGATGAGGTGGTGTTATATTACCTACCCTGAATACGATGAGGTGGTGTTATATTACCTACCCTGTATACGATGAGGTGGTGTTATATTACCTGCATACGATGAGGTGGTGTTATATTACCTACCCTGTATACGATGAGGTGGTGTTATATTACCTGTATACGATGTGGTGTTATATTACCTGTATACGATGAGGTGGTGTTATATTACCTACCCTGAATACGATGAGGTGGTGTTATATTACCTACCCTGAATACGATGAGGTGGTGTTATATTACCTACCCTGAATACGATGAGGTGGTGTTATATTACCTACCCTGTATACGATGAGATGGTGTTATATTACCTACCCTGAATACGATGAGGTGGTGTTATATTACCTACCCTGTATACGATGAGGTGGTGTTATATTACCTACCCTGAATACGATGAGGTGGTGTTATATTGCCTAACCTGAATACGATTAGGTAGTGTTATATTACCTACCCTGAATACGATTAGGTGGTGTTATATTACCTACCCTGAATACAATGAGGTGGTGTTATATTACCTACCCTGTATACGATTAGGTAGTGTTATATTACCTACCCTGAATACGATGAGGTGGTGTTATATTACCTACCCTGTATACGATGAGGTGGTGTTATATTACCTGAATACAATGAGGTGGTGTTATATTACCTACCCTGAATACGATGAGGTGGTGTTATATTACCTACCCTGTATACGATTAGGTAGTGTTATATTACCTACCCTGAATACGATGAGGTGGTGTTATATTACCTACCCTGTATACGATGAGGTGGTGTTATATTACCTACCCTGAATACGATGAGGTGGTGTTATATTACCTACCCTGTATACGATTAGGTAGTGTTATATTACCTACCCTGAATACGATGAGGTAGTGTTATATTACCTACCCTGTATACGATGAGGTGGTGTTATATTACCTGAATACAATGAGGTGGTGTTATATTACCTACCCTGAATACAATGAGGTGGTGTTATATTACCTACCCTGAATAAGATGAGGTGGTGTTATATTACCTACCCTGTATACGATTAGGTAGTGTTATATTACCTACCCTGAATACGATGAGGTGGTGTTATATTACCTACCCTGTATACGATGAGGTGGTGTTATATTACCTGAATACAATGAGGTGGTGTTATATTACTTACCCTGTATACGATGAGGTGGTGTTATATTACCTGAATACAATGAGGTGGTGTTATATTACCTACTCTGTATATGATGAGGTGGTGTTATATTACCTACCCTGAATACGATGAGGTGGTGTTATATTACCTACCCTGTATACAATGAGGTGGTGTTATATTGCCTACCCTGAATACGATGAGGTGGTGTTATATTACCTGAATACAATGAGGTGGTGTTATATTACCTACCCTGTATATGATGAGGTGGTGTTATATTACCTGAATACAATGAGGTGGTGTTATATTACCTGCACTGTATACGATGAGGTGGTGTTATATTACCTGCATACAATGAGGTGGTGTTATATCACCTACCCTGAATACGATGAGGTGGTGTTATATTACCTACCCTGTATATGATGAGGTGGTGTTATATTACCTGAATACAATGAGGTGGTGTTATATTACCTGCACTGTATACGATGAGGTGGTGTTATATTACCTGCATATGATGAGGTGGTGTTATATTACCTGAATACAATGAGGTGGTGTTATATTACCTACCCTGTATACGATGAGGTGGTGTTATATTACCTGAATACAATGAGGTGGTGTTATATTACCTACCCTGTATATGATGAGGTGGTGTTATATTACCTGAATACAATGAGGTGGTGTTATATTACCTACCCTGTATGTGATGAGGTGGTGTTATATTACCTGCATACGATGAGGTGGTGTTATATCACCTACCCTGAATACGATGAGGTGGTGTGATATTACCTACCCTGTATATGATGAGGTGGTGTTATATTACCTGCATACGATGAGGTAGTGTTATATTACCTACCCTGAATACGATGAGGTGGTGTGATATTACCTACCCTGAATACGATGAGGTGGTGTGATATTACCTACCCTGAATACAATGAGGTGGTGTGATATTACCTACCCTGTATATGATGAGGTGGTGTTATATTACCTGAATACGATGAGGTGGTGTTATATTACCTGCACTGTATACGATGAGGTGGTGTTATATTACCTGCATATGATGAGGTGGTGTTATATTACCTGAATACAATGAGGTGGTGTTATATTACCTACCCTGTATACGATGAGGTGGTGTTATATTACCTACCCTGAATACGATGAGGTGGTGTTATATTACCTGCACTGTATACGATGAGGTGGTGTTATATTACCTACCCTGTATACGATGAGGTGGTGTTATATTACCTACCCTGTATACGATGAGGTGGTGTTATATTACCTGAATACAATGAGGTGGTGTTATATTACCTACCCTGAATACGATGAGGTGGTGTTATATTACCTACCCTGAATACGATGAGGTAGTGTTATATTACCTGCACTGTATACGATGAGGTGGTGTTATATTACCTACACTGTATACGATGAGGTGGTGTTATATTACCTACCCTGTATATGATGAGGTGGTGTTATATTACCTACCCTGTATATGATGAGGTGGTGTTATATTACCTACCCTGTATACGATGAGGTGGTGTTATATTACCTACCCTGTATACGATGAGGTGGTGTTATATTACCTACCCTGAATACGATGAGGTGGTGTTATATTACCTACCCTGTATACGATGAGGTGGTGTTATATTACCTACCCTGTATACGATGAGGTGGTGTTATATTACCTACCCTGTATATGATGAGGTGGTGTTATATTACCTACCCTGTATACGATGAGGTGGTGTTATATTACCTACCCTGTATATGATGAGGTGGTGTTATATTACCTACCCTGTATATGATGAGGTGGTGTTATATTACCTACCCTGTATACGATGAGGTGGTGTTATATTACCTACCCTGAATACGATGAGGTGGTGTTATATTACCTACCCTGAATACGATGAGGTGGTGTTATATTACCCTGAATACGATGAGGTGGTGCTATATTACCTACCCTGTATACGATGAGGTGGTGTTATATTGCCTACCCTGTATACGATGAGGTGGTGTTATATTACCTACCCTGTATACGATGAGGTGGTGTTATATTACCTACCCTGTATACGATGAGGTGGTGTTATATTACCTACCCTGTATACGATGAGGTGGTGTTATATTACCTACCCTGTATACGATGAGGTGGTGTTATATTATCTGTATACGATGAGGTGGTGTTATATTACCCTGAATATGATGAGGTGGTGTTATATTACCCTGAATACGATGAGGTGGTGTTATATTACCCTGAATACGATGAGGTGGTGTTATATTACCCTGAATACGATGAGGTGGTGTTATATTACCCTGAATATGATGAGGTAGTGTTATATTACCTACCATGTATACGATGAGGTGGTGTTATATTACCTACCCTGAATACGATGAGGTGGTGTTATATTACCAACCCTGAATACGATGAGGTGGTGTTATATTACCCTGAATATGATGAGGTGGTGTTATATTACCCTGAATACGATGAGGTGGTGTTATATTACCCTGAATACGATGAGGTGGTGTTATATTACCCTGAATACGATGATGTGGTGTTATATTACCCTGAATATGATGAGGTAGTGTTATATTACCTACCCTGTATACGATGAGGTGGTGTTATATTACCTGTATACGATGAGGTGGTGTTATATTACCTGTATACGATGAGGTGGTGTTATATTACCTACCCTGAATACGATGAGGTGGTGTTATATTACCTACCCTGAATATGATGAGGTGGTGTTATATTACCTACCCTGTATATGATGGGGTGGTGTTATATTACCTACCCTGTATACGATGAGGTGGTGTTATATTACCTACCCTGAATACGATGAGGTGGTGTTATATTACCTACCCTGAATACGATGAGGTGGTGTTATATTACCTGTATACGATGAGGTGGTGTTATATTACCTGAATACAATGAGGTGGTGTTATATTACCTACCCTGTATACGATGAGGTGGTGTTATATTACCTGTATACGATGAGGTGGTGTTATATTACCTACCCTGAATACGATGAGGTGGTGTTATATTACCTGTATACGATGAGGTGGTGTTATATTACCTGAATACAATGAGGTGGTGTTATATTACCTGCACTGTATACGATGAGGTGGTGTTATATTACCTACCCTGTATACGATGAGGTGGTGTTATATTACCTACCCTGAATACGATGAGGTGGTGTTATATTACCCTGAATACGATGAGGTGGTGTTATATTACCCTGAATATGATGAGGTAGTGTTATATTACCTACCCTGTATACGATGAGGTGGTGTTATATTACCTACCCTGAATACGATGAGGTGGTGTTATATTACCTACCCTGAATACGATGAGGTGGTGTTATATTACCTACCCTGTATACGATGAGGTGGTGTTATATTACCTACCCTGAATACGATGAGGTGGTGTTATATTACCTACCCTGTATACGATGAGGTGGTGTTATATTACCTACCCTGAATACGATGAGGTGGTGTTATATTACCTACCCTGTATACGATGAGGTGGTGTTATATTACCTGTATACGATGAGGTGGTGTTATACTACCTACCCTGTATACGATGAGGTGGTGTTATATTACCTGTATACGATGAGGTGGTGTTATATTACCTACCCTGTATACGATGAGGTGGTGTTATATTACCTACCCTGTATACGATGAGGTAGTGTTATATTACCTACCCTGAATACGATGAGGTGGTGTTATATTACCTACCCTGAATACGATGAGGTGGTGTTATATTACCTACCCTGTATACGATGAGGTGGTGTTATATTACCTACCCTGTATACGATGAGGTGGTGTTATATTACCTACCCTGTATACGATGAGGTGGTGTTATATTACCTGCCCTGAATACGATGAGGTGGTGTTATATTACCTACCCTGAATACAATGAGGTGGTGTTATATTACTTACATACGATGAGGTGGTGTTATATTACCTACCCTGTATACGATGAGGTGGTGTTATATTACCTGCCCTGAATACGATGAGGTGGTGTTATATTACCTACCCTGTATACGATGAGGTGGTGTTATACTACCTGCATATGATGAGGTGGTGTTATATTACCTGAATACAATGAGGTGGTGTTATATTACCTACCCTGTATACGATGAGGTGGTGTTATATTACCTACCCTGAATACGATGAGGTGGTGTTATATTACCTGCACTGTATACGATGAGGTGGTGTTATATTACCTACCCTGTATACGATGAGGTGGTGTTATATTACCTACCCTGTATACGATGAGGTGGTGTTATATTACCTGAATACAATGAGGTGGTGTTATATTACCTACCCTGAATACGATGAGGTGGTGTTATATTACCTACCCTGTATACGATGAGGTGGTGTTATATTACCTGAATACAATGAGGTGGTGTTATATTACCTACCCTGAATACGATGAGGTGGTGTTATATTACCTACCCTGAATACGATGAGGTAGTGTTATATTACCTGCACTGTATACGATGAGGTGGTGTTATATTACCTACACTGTATACGATGAGGTGGTGTTATATTACCTACCCTGTATATGATGAGGTGGTGTTATATTACCTACCCTGTATATGATGAGGTGGTGTTATATTACCTACCCTGTATACGATGAGGTGGTGTTATATTACCTACCCTGTATACGATGAGGTGGTGTTATATTACCTACCCTGAATACGATGAGGTGGTGTTATATTACCTACCCTGTATACGATGAGGTGGTGTTATATTACCTACCCTGTATACGATGAGGTGGTGTTATATTACCTACCCTGTATACGATGAGGTGGTGTTATATTACCTACCCTGTATACGATGAGGTGGTGTTATATTACCTACCCTGTATATGATGAGGTGGTGTTATATTACCTACCCTGTATATGATGAGGTGGTGTTATATTACCTACCCTGTATACGATGAGGTGGTGTTATATTACCTACCCTGAATACGATGAGGTGGTGTTATATTACCTACCCTGAATACGATGAGGTGGTGTTATATTACCTGTATACGATGAGGTGGTGTTATATTACCTGAATACAATGAGGTGGTGTTATATTACCTACCCTGTATACGATGAGGTGGTGTTATATTACCTGTATACGATGAGGTGGTGTTATATTACCTACCCTGAATACGATGAGGTGGTGTTATATTACCTGTATACGATGAGGTGGTGTTATATTACCTGAATACAATGAGGTGGTGTTATATTACCTGCACTGTATACGATGAGGTGGTGTTATATTACCTACCCTGTATACGATGAGGTGGTGTTATATTACCTACCCTGAATACGATGAGGTGGTGTTATATTACCCTGAATACGATGAGGTGGTGTTATATTACCCTGAATATGATGAGGTAGTGTTATATTACCTACCCTGTATACGATGAGGTGGTGTTATATTACCTACCCTGAATACGATGAGGTGGTGTTATATTACCTACCCTGTATACGATGAGGTGGTGTTATATTACCTACCCTGAATACGATGAGGTGGTGTTATATTACCTACCCTGTATACGATGAGGTGGTGTTATATTACCTACCCTGAATACGATGAGGTGGTGTTATATTACCTACCCTGTATACGATGAGGTGGTGTTATATTACCTACCCTGAATACGATGAGGTGGTGTTATATTACCTACCCTGTATACGATGAGGTGGTGTTATATTACCTGTATACGATGAGGTGGTGTTATACTACCTACCCTGTATACGATGAGGTGGTGTTATATTACCTGTATACGATGAGGTGGTGTTATATTACCTACCCTGTATACGATGAGGTGGTGTTATATTACCTACCCTGTATACGATGAGGTAGTGTTATATTACCTACCCTGAATACGATGAGGTGGTGTTATATTACCTACCCTGAATACGATGAGGTGGTGTTATATTACCTACCCTGTATACGATGAGGTGGTGTTATATTACCTACCCTGTATACGATGAGGTGGTGTTATATTACCTACCCTGTATACGATGAGGTGGTGTTATATTACCTGCCCTGAATACGATGAGGTGGTGTTATATTACCTACCCTGAATACAATGAGGTGGTGTTATATTACTTACATACGATGAGGTGGTGTTATATTACCTACCCTGTATACGATGAGGTGGTGTTATATTACCTGCCCTGAATACGATGAGGTGGTGTTATATTACCTACCCTGTATACGATGAGGTGGTGTTATACTACCTACCCTGAATACGATGAGGTGGTGTTATATTACCTACCCTGTATACGATGAGGTGGTGTTATATTACCTGCATACGATGAGGTGGTGTTATATTACCTACCCTGTATACGATGAGGTGGTGTTATACTACCTACCCTGAATACGATGAGGTGGTGTTATATTACCTACCCTGTATACGATGAGGTGGTGTTATATTACCCTGAATACGATGAGGTGGTGTTATATTACCTACCCTGAATACGATGAGGTGGTGTTATATTACCTGAATACGATGAGGTGGTGTTATATTACCTGAATACGATGAGGTGGTGTTATATTACCTGAATACGATGAGGTAGTGTTATACTACCTACCCTGAATACGATGAGGTGGTGTTATATTACCCTGAATATGATGAGGTAGTGTTATATTACCTACCCTGTATACGATGAGGTGGTGTTATATTACCTACCCTGAATACGATGAGGTGGTGTTATATTACCTACCCTGAATACGATGAGGTGGTGTTATATTACCTACCCTGTATACGATGAGGTGGTGTTATATTACCTACCCTGAATACGATGAGGTGGTGTTATATTACCTACCCTGTATACGATGAGGTGGTGTTATATTACCTACCCTGAATACGATGAGGTGGTGTTATATTACCTACCCTGTATACGATGAGGTGGTGTTATATTACCTGTATACGATGAGGTGGTGTTATACTACCTACCCTGTATACGATTAGGTGGTGTTATATTACCTGTATACGATGAGGTGGTGTTATATTACCTACCCTGTATACGATGAGGTGGTGTTATATTACCTACCCTGTATACGATGAGGTAGTGTTATATTACCTACCCTGAATGATGAGTGGTGTTATATTACCTACCCTGAATACGATGAGGTGGTGTTATATTACCTACCCTGTATACGATGAGGTGGTGTTATATTACCTACCCTGTATACGATGAGGTGGTGTTATATTACCTACCCTGTATACGATGAGGTGGTGTTATATTACCTGCCCTGAATACGATGAGGTGGTGTTATATTACCTACCCTGAATACAATGAGGTGGTGTTATATTACTTACATACGATGAGGTGGTGTTATATTACCTACCCTGTATACGATGAGGTGGTGTTATATTACCTGCCCTGAATACGATGAGGTGGTGTTATATTACCTACCCTGTATACGATGAGGTGGTGTTATACTACCTGCATATGATGAGGTGGTGTTATATTACCTGAATACAATGAGGTGGTGTTATATTACCTACCCTGTATACGATGAGGTGGTGTTATATTACCTACCCTGAATACGATGAGGTGGTGTTATATTACCTGCACTGTATACGATGAGGTGGTGTTATATTACCTACCCTGTATACGATGAGGTGGTGTTATATTACCTACCCTGTATACGATGAGGTGGTGTTATATTACCTGAATACAATGAGGTGGTGTTATATTACCTACCCTGAATACGATGAGGTGGTGTTATATTACCTACCCTGTATACGATGAGGTGGTGTTATATTACCTGAATACAATGAGGTGGTGTTATATTACCTACCCTGAATACGATGAGGTGGTGTTATATTACCTACCCTGAATACGATGAGGTAGTGTTATATTACCTGCACTGTATACGATGAGGTGGTGTTATATTACCTACACTGTATACGATGAGGTGGTGTTATATTACCTACCCTGTATACGATGAGGTGGTGTTATATTACCTACCCTGTATACGATGAGGTGGTGTTATATTACCTACCCTGTATATGATGAGGTGGTGTTATATTACCTACCCTGTATATGATGAGGTGGTGTTATATTACCTACCCTGTATACGATGAGGTGGTGTTATATTACCTACCCTGAATACGATGAGGTGGTGTTATATTACCTACCCTGAATACGATGAGGTGGTGTTATATTACCCTGAATACGATGAGGTGGTGTTATATTACCTACCCTGTATACGATGAGGTGGTGTTATATTGCCTACCCTGTATACGATGAGGTGGTGTTATATTACCTACCCTGTATACGATGAGGTGGTGTTATATTACCTACCCTGTATACGATGAGGTGGTGTTATATTACCTACCCTGTATACGATGAGGTGGTGTTATATTACCTACCCTGTATACGATGAGGTGGTGTTATATTATCTGTATACGATGAGGTGGTGTTATATTACCCTGAATATGATGAGGTGGTGTTATATTACCCTGAATACGATGAGGTGGTGTTATATTACCCTGAATACGATGAGGTGGTGTTATATTACCCTGAATACGATGAGGTGGTGTTATATTACCCTGAATATGATGAGGTAGTGTTATATTACCTACCATGTATACGATGAGGTGGTGTTATATTACCTACCCTGAATACGATGAGGTGGTGTTATATTACCTACCCTGAATACGATGAGGTGGTGTTATATTACCCTGAATATGATGAGGTGGTGTTATATTACCCTGAATACGATGAGGTGGTGTTATATTACCCTGAATACGATGAGGTGGTGTTATATTACCCTGAATACGATGAGGTGGTGTTATATTACCCTGAATATGATGAGGTAGTGTTATATTACCTACCCTGTATACGATGAGGTGGTGTTATATTACCTGTATACGATGAGGTGGTGTTATATTACCTGTATACGATGAGGTGGTGTTATATTACCTACCCTGAATACGATGAGGTGGTGTTATATTACCTACCCTGAATATGATGAGGTGGTGTTATATTACCTACCCTGTATACGATGGGGTGGTGTTATATTACCTACCCTGTATACGATGAGGTGGTGTTATATTACCTACCCTGAATACGATGAGGTGGTGTTATATTACCTACCCTGAATACGATGAGGTGGTGTTATATTACCTGTATACGATGAGGTGGTGTTATATTACCTGAATACAATGAGGTGGTGTTATATTACCTACCCTGTATACGATGAGGTGGTGTTATATTACCTGTATACGATGAGGTGGTGTTATATTACCTACCCTGAATACGATGAGGTGGTGTTATATTACCTGTATACGATGAGGTGGTGTTATATTACCTGAATACAATGAGGTGGTGTTATATTACCTGCACTGTATACGATGAGGTGGTGTTATATTACCTACCCTGTATACGATGAGGTGGTGTTATATTACCTACCCTGAATACGATGAGGTGGTGTTATATTACCCTGAATACGATGAGGTGGTGTTATATTACCCTGAATATGATGAGGTAGTGTTATATTACCTACCCTGTATACGATGAGGTGGTGTTATATTACCTACCCTGAATACGATGAGGTGGTGTTATATTACCTACCCTGTATACGATGAGGTGGTGTTATATTACCTACCCTGAATACGATGAGGTGGTGTTATATTACCTACCCTGTATACGATGAGGTGGTGTTATATTACCTACCCTGAATACGATGAGGTGGTGTTATATTACCTACCCTGTATACGATGAGGTGGTGTTATATTACCTACCCTGAATACGATGAGGTGGTGTTATATTACCTACCCTGTATACGATGAGGTGGTGTTATATTACCTGTATACGATGAGGTGGTGTTATACTACCTACCCTGTATACGATGAGGTGGTGTTATATTACCTGTATACGATGAGGTGGTGTTATATTACCTACCCTGTATACGATGAGGTGGTGTTATATTACCTACCCTGTATACGATGAGGTAGTGTTATATTACCTACCCTGAATACGATGAGGTGGTGTTATATTACCTACCCTGAATACGATGAGGTGGTGTTATATTACCTACCCTGTATACGATGAGGTGGTGTTATATTACCTACCCTGTATACGATGAGGTGGTGTTATATTACCTGCCCTGAATACGATGAGGTGGTGTTATATTACCTACCCTGAATACAATGAGGTGGTGTTATATTACTTACATACGATGAGGTGGTGTTATATTACCTACCCTGTATACGATGAGGTGGTGTTATATTACCTGCCCTGAATACGATGAGGTGGTGTTATATTACCTACCCTGTATACGATGAGGTGGTGTTATACTACCTACCCTGAATACGATGAGGTGGTGTTATATTACCTACCCTGTATACGATGAGGTGGTGTTATATTACCTGCATACGATGAGGTGGTGTTATATTACCTACCCTGTATACGATGAGGTGGTGTTATACTACCTACCCTGAATACGATGAGGTGGTGTTATATTACCTACCCTGTATACGATGAGGTGGTGTTATATTACCCTGAATACGATGAGGTGGTGTTATATTACCTACCCTGAATACGATGAGGTGGTGTTATATTACCTGAATACGATGAGGTGGTGTTATATTACCTGATGATGAGGTGGTGTTATATTACCTGAATACGATGAGGTGGTGTTATATTACCTGAATACGATGAGGTAGTGTTATACTACCTACCCTGAATACGATGAGGTGGTGTTATATTACCAAACCCGGAATACGATGAGGTGGTGTTATATTACCTACCCTGAATACGATGAGGTAGTGTTATATTACCTGAATACGATGAGGTGGTGTTATATTACCTGTATACGATGAGGTGGTGTTATATTACCTACCCTGAATACGATGAGGTGGTGTTATATTACCTGCCCTGAATACGATGAGGTAGTGTTATATTACCTGAATACGATGAGGTGGTGTTATATTACCTGTATACGATGAGGTGGTGTTATATTACCTACCCTGAATACGATGAGGTGGTGTTATATTACCTACCCTGAATACGATGAGGTGGTGTTATATTACCTACCCTGAATACGATGAGGTGGTGTTATATTACCTACCCTGAATACGATGAGGTGGTGTTATATTACCTACCCTGAATACAATGAGGTGGTGTTATATTACCTACCCTGAATACAATGAGGTGGTGTTATATTACCTACCCTGTATACGATGAGGTGGTGTTATATTACCTACCCTGTATATTACATACCTTGTATACGATGAGATCGTGCTCTCCGTCCCTCAGGGTCGTCCCATCGTACCTCATCAGCTTCACAAACGACAGGGCGAATATCTTCTCCGATTTGTCTTTAGCTGCAGGGGGAGGAAAGGATATCACCAGTTAGAGCCCCGCCCACTGAACCAGACAACCAGTTAGAGCCCCGCCCACTGAACCAGACAACCAGTTAGAGCCCCGCCCACTGAACCAGACAACCAGTTAGAGCCCAGGCCCACTGAACCAGACAACCAGTTATAGAGCCCAGGCCCACTGAACCAGACAACCAGTTAGAGCCCCGCCCACTGAACCAGACAACCAGTTAGAGCCCAGGCCCACTGAACCAGACAACCAGTTAGAGCCCCGCCCACCGAACCAGACAACCAGTTAGAGCCCCGCCCACTGAACCAGACAACCAGTTAGAGCCCAGGTCCACTGAACCAGACAACCAGTTAGAGCCCCGCCCACTGAACCAGACAACCAGTTAGTGCCCCGCCCACCGAACCAGACAACCAGTTAGAGCCCCGCCCACTGAACCAGACAACCAGTTAGAGCCCCGCCCACTGAACCAGACAACCAGTTAGAGCCCCGCCCACTGAACCAGACAACCAGTTAGAGCCCAGGCCCACTGAACCAGACAACCAGTTATAGAGCCCAGGCCCACTGAACCAGACAACCAGTTAGAGCCCCGCCCACTGAACCAGACAACCAGTTAGAGCCCAGGCCCACTGAACCAGACAACCAGTTAGAGCCCCGCCCACCGAACCAGACAACCAGTTAGAGCCCCGCCCACTGAACCAGACAACCAGTTAGAGCCCAGGTCCACTGAACCAGACAACCAGTTAGAGCCCCGCCCACTGAACCAGACAACCAGTTAGAGCCCCGCCCACTGCCCAACCAGTTAGAACCCCACTGAACCAGACAACCAGTTAGAGCCCCACCCACTGAACCAGACAACCAGTTAGAGCCCCGCCCACTGAACCAGACAACCAGTTAGAGCCCCGCCCACTGAACCAGACAACCAGTTAGAGCCCCGCCCACTGAACCAGACAACCAGTTAGAGCCCCGCCCACTGAACCAGACAACCAGTTAGAGCCCAGGCCCACTGAACCAGACAACCAGTTAGAGCCCCGCCCACTGAACCAGACAACCAGTTAGAGCCCCGCCCACTGAACCAGACAACCAGTTAGAACCCCACTGAACCAGACAACCAGTTAGAGCCCCGCCCACTGAACCAGACAACCAGTTAGAGCCCCGGCCCACTGAACCAGAAAACCAGTTAGAGCCCAGGCCCACTGAACCAGACAACCAGTTAGAGCCCCGCCCACTGAACCAGACAACCAGTTAGAGCCCCGCCCACTGAACCAGACAACCAGTTAGAGCCCCGCCCACTGAACCAGACAACCAGTTATAGAGTCCAGGCCCACTGAACCAGACAACAAGTTAGAGCCCCGCCCACTGAACCAGACAACCAGTTAGAGCCCCGCCCACTGAACCAGACAACAAGTTAGGGGCCCAGCCCACTGAACCAGACAACCAGTTAGAGCTCCGCCCACTGAACCAGACAACCAGTTAGAGCCCAGGCCCACTGAACCAGACAACCAGTTAGAGCCCCGCCCACTGAACCAGACAACCAGTTATAGAGCCCAGGCCCACTGAACCAGACAACCAGTTAGAGCCCCACCCACTGAACCAGACAACCAGTTAGAGCCCCGCCCACTAAACCAGACAACCAGTTAGAGCCCCGCCCACTAAACCAGACAACCAGTTAGAACCCCGCCCACTGAACCAGACAACCAGTTAGAGCCCCGCCCACTGAACCAGACAACCAGTTAGAGCCCAGGCCCACTGAACCAGACAACCAGTTAGAGCCCCGCCCACTGAACCAGACAACAAGTTAGAGCCCCGCCCACTGAACCAGACAACCAGTTAGAGCCCCGCCCACTAAACCAGACAACCAGTTAGAGCCCCGCCCACTAAACCAGACAACCAGTTAGAACCCCGCCCACTGAACCAGACAACCAGTTATAGAGCCCAGGCCCACTGAACAAGACAACCAGTTAGAGCCCCGCCCACTGAACCAGACAACCAGTTAGAGCCCCGCCCACTAAACCAGACAACCAGTTAGAGCCCCGCCCACTAAACCAGACAACCAGTTAGAACCCCGCCCACTGAACCAGACAACCAGTTAGAGCCCCGCCCACTGAACCAGACAACCAGTTAGAGAGCCCAGGCCCACTGAACCAGACAACCAGTTATAGAGCCCAGGCCCACTGAACCAGACAACCAGTTATAGAGCCCAGGCCCACTGAACAAGACAACCAGTTAGAGCCCCACCCACTGAACCAGACAACCAGTTAGAGCCCCGCCCACTGAACCAGAAAACCAGTTAGAGCCCAGGCCCACTGAACCAGACAACCAGTTAGAGCCCCGCCCACTGAACCAGACAACCAGTTAGAGCCCCGCCCACTGAACAAGACAACCAGTTAGAGCCCCACCCACTGAACCAGACAACCAGTTAGAGCCCCGCCCACTGAACCAGAAAACCAGTTAGAGCCCAGGCCAACTGAACAAGACAACCAGTTAGAGCCCCACCCACTGAACCAGACAACCAGTTAGAGCCCCGCCCACTGAACCAGAAAACCAGTTAGAGCCCAGGCCCACTGAACCAGACAACCAGTTAGAGCCCCGCCCACTGAACCAGACAACCAGTTAGAGCCCCGCCCACTGAACAAGACAACCAGTTAGAGCCCCACCCACTGAACAAGACAACCAGTTAGAGCCCCACCCACTGAACCAGACAACCAGTTAGAGCCCCGCCCACTGAACCAGAAAACCAGTTAGAGCCCAGGCCCACTGAACAAGACAACCAGTTAGAGCCCCACCCACTGAACCAGACAACCAGTTAGAGCCCCGCCCACTGAACCAGAAAACCAGTTAGAGCCCAGGCCCACTGAACCAGACAACCAGTTAGAGCCCCGCCCACTGAACCAGACAACCAGTTATAGAGCCCAGGCCCACTGAACCAGACAACAAGTTAGAGCCCCGCCCACTGAACCAGACAACCAGTTAGAGCCCCGCCCACTGAACCAGACAACCAGTTAGAGCCCCGCCCACTGAACCAGACAGCCAGTTAGAGCCCCGCCCACTGAACCAGACAACCAGTTAGGGGCCCAGCCCACTGAACCAGACAACCAGTTAGAGCTCCGCCCACTGAACCAGACAACCAGTTAGAGCCCAGGCCCACTGAACCAGACAACCAGTTAGAGCCCCGCCCACTGAACCAGACAACCAGTTAGAGCCCCGCCCACTGAACCAGACAACCAGTTAGAGCCCCGCCCACTGAACCAGACAACCAGTTAGAGCCCCGCCCACTGAACCAGACAACCAGTTAGAGCCCCGCCCACTGAACCAGACAACCAGTTATAGAGCCCAGGCCCACTGAACCAGACAACAAGTTAGAGCCCCGCCCACTGAACCAGACAACCAGTTCGAGCCCCGCCCACTGAACCAGACAACCAGTTAGAGCCCCGCCCACTGAACCAGACAGCCAGTTAGAGCCCCGCCCACTGAACCAGACAACCAGTTAGGGCCCAGCCCACTGAACCAGACAACCAGTTAGAGCTCCGCCCACTGAACCAGACAACCAGTTAGAGCCCCGCCCACTGAACCAGACAACCAGTTAGAGCCCCGCCCACTGAACCAGACAACCAGTTAGAGCCCCGCCCACTAAACCAGACAACCAGTTAGAGCCCCGCCCACTAAACCAGACAACCAGTTAGAGCCCCGCCCACTAAACCAGACAACCAGTTAGAACCCCGCCCACTGAACCAGACAACCAGTTAGAGCCCCGCCCACTGAACCAGACAACCAGTTAGAGCCCAGGCCCACTGAACCAGACAACCAGTTATAGAGCCCAGGCCCACTGAACCAGACAACCAGTTAGAGCCCCACCCACTGAACCAGACAACCAGTTAGAGCCCCGCCCACTGAACCAGACAACCAGTTAGAGCCCCGCCCACTGAACCAGACAACTAGAACACAACACACATGAATCATACACAATCCGGTCCTCAGTCAGGACACATAGGAGTCCAATAATCTGAACTGCAATAATTGTGTTGTATCCAGTCCATATGGCAGAGTGTATTCTCGCTACATCTTCACTACACTATCCCCCAGGGAGAATGATGTAAACACACTGTATAATCAGAGTGTATTCTCGCTACATCTTCACTACACTATCCCCCAGGGAGAATGATGTCAGCATACTGTATATTCAGAGTGTATTCTCGCTACATCTTCACTACACTATCCCCCAGGGAGAATGATGTCAGCATACTGTATATTCAGAGTGTATTCTCGCTACATCTTCACTACACTATCCCCCAGGGAGAATGATGTCAGCACACTCTATATTCAGAGTGTATTCTCGCTACATCTACGACTACACTATCCCCCAGGGAGAATGATGTCAGCACACTGTATAATCAGAGTGTATTCTCGCTACATCTTCGCTACACTATCCCCCAGGGAGAATGATGTCAGCATACTGTATAATCAGAGTGTATTCTCGCTACATCTTCGACTACACTATCCCCCAGGGAGAATGATGTCAGCATACTGTATATTCAGAGTGTATTCTCGCTACATCTTCGACTACACTATCCCCCAGGGAGAATGATGTCAGCATACTGTATATTCAGAGTGTATTCTCGCTACATCTTCGACTACACTATCCCCCAGGGAGAATGATGTCAGCATACTGTATATTCAGAGTGTATTCTCGCTACATCTTCACTACACTATCCCCCAGGGACATGATGTCAGCATACTGTATATTCAGAGTGTATTCTCACCAGGGAGAATGATGTCAGCATACTCTTCGATTCTCGCTACACTATCCCCCAGGGAGAATGATGTCAGCATACTGTATATTCAGAGTGTATTCTCGCTACATCTTCGACTACACTATCCCCCAGGGAGAATGATGTCAGCATACTGTATATTCAGAGTGTATTCTCGCTACATCTTCGCTACACTATCCCCCAGGGAGAATGATGTCAGCATACTGTATATTCAGAGTGTATTCTCGCTACATCTTCACTACACTATCCCCCAGGGAGAATGATGTCAGCACACTGTATATTCAGAGTGTATTCTCGCTACACTATCCCCCAGGGAGAATGATGTCAGCACACTGTATATTCAGAGTGTATTCTCGCTACACTATCCCCCAGGGAGAATGATGTCAGCACACTGTATATTCAGAGTGTATTCTCGCTACACTATCCCCCAGGGAGAATGATGTCAGCACACTGTATATTCTGACCAGACCCTGAGGGTACCACATAGACAATAGAACAGTATTTGTGAAGCAGCCTCCGTGTGGGTCCTATATAAACAAGACCCTGAGGGTACCACATAGACAATAGAACAGTATTTGTGAAGCAGCCTCCGTGTGGGTCCTATAGAAACAAGACCCTGAGGGTACCACATAGACAATAGAACAGTATTTGTGAAGCAGCCTCCGTGTGGGTCCTATATAAACCGAGAGGAGAGTACCACATAGACCATAGAACAGTATTTGTGAAGCAGCCTCCGTGTGGGTCCTATAGAAACAAGACCCTGAGGGTACCACATAGACAATAGAACAGTATTTGTGAAGCAGCCTCCGTGTGGGTCCTATAGAAACAAGACCCTGAGGGTACCACATAGACAATAGAACAGTATTTGTGAAGCAGCCTCCGTGTGGGTCCTATAGAAACAAGACCCTGAGGGTACCATATAGACCATAGAACAGTATCTGTGAAGCAGCCTCCGTGTGGGTCCTATAGAAACAAGACCCTGAGGGTACCACATAGACAATAGAACAGTATTTGTGAAGCAGCCTCCGTGTGGGTCCTATAGAAACAAGACCCTGAGGGTACCACATAGACCATAGAACAGTATTTGTGAAGCAGCCTCCGTGTGGGTCCTATAGAAACCGAGAGGAGAGTAACGGCTGTGTCCGGATGGGACCGAAATACATCACTATCACAGATCAACAAGCTCAGATTTACGTGACGTTCAGGAGCGTGATTCACCGGGAGCATCTGGTGCATTCAATCTGTATAAATCAACGTATTGGTTTTCTACCCGTAGCCTGGCGCGGTGAATAATCGCTCTGCTCGCTGGACTGGAAGACAACCAATAGAAAGATAGAAGAGGACTACGTACGGTATGTATGCTGCAGAATCAGGAGAGGAGTGGAGTCACTACGCAATGACTTCCCATCAGACACAAACACAGAGTCACAGATTAAAACAGCTGGGAGTCAGTGGATTATTCTGTCCAGAAACCTGTACATCTCAGCTGTTCACTGACCTAGAATGAACCCTCTGAAATGTACTCTCTCTCTCCCCATACCTCCTATACACTGAATGATAACATCGTCCCCAACAGGTGAATAGGGCAGGATGGGAAATATCAGCCATCAAACATGCCTCAGGTAGGTAATCATCCAACCTGAGCCAGAAAGACAAGGCAATTAACTATACTGAAGGAAAATTAGTTAAAAACGCAACTTGCAACAATTTATAGGATTTTACTGAATTACAGTTCAAAGAAGGAAAATTGTCCATTTAAATAAAGTCATTAGACCCTAATCTATGGATTTCACTTGACTGGGCAGGGCACAGCCTGACTGGCTGGCTGAGTGACTGACTGGCTGGCTGAGTGGCTGGCTGGCTGGCCGAGTGGCTGGCTGGCTGGCCGAGTGGCTGGCTGGCTGGCTGGCCGAGTGGCTGGCTGGCTGTGACTGGCTGGCTGGCTGGCTGGCTGAGTGACTGACTGGCTGGCTGAGTGACTGACTGGCTGGCCGAGTGACTGGCTGGCTGGCTGGCTGGCTGGCAGTGACTGGCTGGCTGGCCGAGTGACTGGCTGGCTGGCCGAGTGACTGACTGGCTGGCCGAGTGACTGACTGGCTGGCCGAGTGACTGACTGGCTGGCTGAGTGACTGGCTGGCTGAGTGTATGAGAAGTAAACCGTGCTAGAGGATTAGTCTTTGCTGAAGCCCACAACAGTGTGTGTGTGTCAATGCTGAAGGAGAGGACGGATAGCTTCACCCTAAATACAGAACGTTTCAAACAGACAACCCCCAGTCCAGGCTGTCTGGACCTGCTAATTGATCGTTTTGCATACGGCCGCCTCTCCCAGCTCGTCTTGGCTGGACTAACTGTTAATACACCATGAGGCGAGCAGATGGAGCAACAAGGTTGCCAGGACAGCCTTCCTCAGCCCTGTTCCACACCCATAAACATTAAAAACACCAACAAAAATAAATACATACATTTAGAATGGAGTCCCTTCAGCCAGGCGGACGCCTTTCCCAACATACAAATGAGCAGTTAGAGGCTACCGACAGCTCCCAGCCCGGGCCCCACCAGCCCGGGACCCACCGACAGCCAGCCCGGGCCCCACCGACAGCCAGCCCGGGCCCCACCGACAGCCAGCCCGAGCCCCACCGACAGCCAGCCCGGGCCCCACCGACAGCCAGCCCGGGCCCCACCGACTGCCAGCCCAGGGCCCCACCGACAGCCAGCCCGGGCCCCACCGACAGCCAGCCCCCCACCGAGCCCCACCGACAGCCAGCCCGGGCCCCACCGAGCCCGGGCCCCACCGACAGCCAGCCCGGGCCCCACCGACAGCCAGCCCGGGCCCCACCGACAGCCAGCCCGGGCCCCACCGACAGCCAGCCCGGGCCCCACCGACAGCCAGCCCGGGCCCCACCGACAGCCAGCCCGGCCATTCCAACAGAATAACATGAATCCATGTAGGGGCCCCATTCCACAATTAAAGTGACACAGGGTGAACTGTATAGTAATTGTTATGACCAGGGCTTCTGTCCTAAATGGCCTCCTGTTCCCTATGAGTGCCAGGATGTAGGGCCAGGACCCAGTCTGCTTGACTTGGGCCCCACTGGGGACAGGTCAGGAGCCAATTGCCAGTATTTATGAATTCATTGTCTGAATAATTGTATGAATTTAAATTTAGGCTAGTAGCCTAGTGGTCTAAATTATGAATTTATATTTGTGCTCATGGCCTAGGGTGGTATAGTGGTCCATGAATTTAAATGTGTGCTCGTGGCCTAGTGATATAAGTTACTGTCACTGTCACCCTCACTCCATCTTTCCCCACTGTCATCCTCTCTCCATCTTTCCCCACTGTCACCCTGTCTCCATCTTTCCCCACTGTCACCCCCTCTCCATACTGTCATCCTCTCCATCTTTCCCCACTGTCATCCTCTCTCCATCTTTCCCCACTGTCATCCTCTCTCCATCTTTCGCCACTGTCACCCTCTCTCATCTTACCCCACTGTCATCCTCTCTCCATCTTTCCCCACTGTCACCCTCTCTCTCCATCTTTCCCCACTGTCATCCTCTCTCTCCCTCTTTCCCCACTGTCATCCTCTCTCCATCTTTCCCCACTGTCACCCTCTCTCCATCTTTCCCCACTGTCATCCCCTCTCCATCTTTCCCCACTGTCACCCTCTCTCCCCACTGTCACCCCTCTCCATCTTTCCCCACTGTCACCCTCTCTCCCCACTGTCATCCCCTCTCCATCTTTCCCCACTGTCACCCCTCTCCATCTTTCCCCACTGTCATCCTCTCCATCCATCCCCACTGTCACCCCTCTCCATCTTTCCCCACTGTCATCCTCCATCCATCCCCCACTGTCACCCTCTCTCCCCACTGTCATCCCTCTCTCCATCTTTCCCCACTGTCACCCTCTCTCCCCACTGTCATCCCCTCTCCATCCATCCCCACTGTCACCCCTCTCC
>NW_026278538.1:137500-152500 GCF_023373465.1 Oncorhynchus keta | reverse complement strand
CTGAACTACAGAGGACCGTGTTCTACTAACTGAACTACAGAGGACCGTGTTCTACTAACTGAACTACAGAGGACCGTGTTCTACTAACTGAACTACAGAGGACCGTGTTCTACTAACTGAACTACAGAGGACCGTGTTCTACTAACTGAACTACAGAGGACCGTGTTCTACTAACTGAACTACAGAGGACCGTGTTCTGAACTACAGAGGACCATGTTCTACTACCTGAACTACAGAGGACCGTGTTCTACTACCTGAACTACAGAGGACCATGTTCTACTAACTGAACTACAGAGGACCGTGTTCTACTAACTGAACTACAGAGGACCGTGTTCTACTAACTGAACTACAGAGGACCGTGTTCTACTAACTGAACTACAGAGGACCGTGTTCTACTAACTGAACTACAGAGAGGACCATGTGTTGACTACTAAAACTGACCTACAGAGGACCGTGTTCTACAAACTGACCTACAGAGGACCATGTTCTACAAACTGACCTACAGAGGGACCATGTTCTACTAACTGAACTACAGAGGACCGTGTTCTACTAACTGAACTACAGAGGACCATGTTCTACTAACTGAACTACAGAGGACCGTGTTCTACTAACTGAACTACAGAGGACCGTGTTCTACTAACTGAACTACAGAGGACCAGTTCTACTAAGAGGACCGTGTTCTACTAGGGACTGAACAGAGGACCGTGTTCTATAAGAGGACCGTGTTCTACTAACTGAACTACAGAGGACCGTGTTCTACTAACTGAGGACTACAGAGGACCACAGTTCTACTAACTGAACTACAGAGGACCGTGTTCTACTAACTGAACTACAGAGGACCATTCTAGAGAACTACAGAGGACCGTGTTCTACTAACTGAACTACAGAGGACCGTGTTCTACTAACTGAACTACAGAGGACCGTGTTCTACTAACTGAACTACAGAGGACCGTGTTCTACTAGAGGAACTACAGAGGACCGTGTTCTACTAACTGAACTACAGAGGACCACAGTTCTACTAACTGAACTACAGAGGACCGTGTTCTACTAACTACAGAGGACAGTGTTCTGTGAGAGGACCGTGTTCTACTAACTGGAACTACAGAGGACCGTGTTCTACTAACTGAACTACAGAGGACCGTGTTCTAGCTGAACTACAGAGGACCGTGTTCTACTAGAGGGGAACTACAGAGGACCGTGTTCTACTAGAGGACCATGTTCTACTGAGTACAGAGGACCATGTTCTACTAACTGAACTAGAGGTCCATGTTCTACTAACTGAACTACAGAGGACCATGTTCTACTAACTACAGAGGACCATGTTCTACTAACTGAACTACAGAGGTCCATGTTCTACTAACTGAACTACAGAGGACCATGTTCTACTAACTACAGAGGACCATGTTCTACTAACTGAACTACAGAGGACAATGTTCTACTAACTAAACTACAGAGGACCGTGTTCTACTAACTGACCTACAGAGGACCATGTTCTACTAACTGAACTACAGAGGACCATGTTCTACTAACTGAACTACAGAGGACCATGTTCTACTAACTGAACTACAGAGGACCATGTTCTACTAACTGAACTACAGAGGACCATGTTCTACTAACTGACCTATAGGGGCCCTGGGGCCAGTATCATCAGCTTCAGGCTGTGTTAATATAAAGCAGGAACTCCAGTCTGTCCACCAACCCAAGTCCCCAGAAAACACCCTGCTTAATTAGAAAGAAATTAGAAATTAAATATTAAACTGACCACTGCTGCGTGGGTGCCTGTGTGGTGTGTGTGTGCATGTGTGTGTGTGTGTGGAGGTGTGTGTGAGGGTGTGTGTGAGTGTGTGGGTGTGTGTGTGTGTGTGTCAGCTGGTGCTACTGGTCCAGACAGAGTCATTATCTCTCCCCAGTGGACCCCTGGGTGGGTCAGGGCCTCGCTGTAAACCACTATGCCCTAGTGGTGGGAGGGGGCGAGGGATGATGGGGAACCACAGAAGGGAGGGAGGGAGGGAGGGAGGGAGGAACCACAGAGGGAGGGAGGGAGGAACCACAGTCAGGGAGGGAGGGAGAGGAACCACAGTCAGTCAGCCAGAGGAACCACAGTCAGTCAGCCAGAGGAACCACAGTCAGTCAGAGGAACCACAGTCAGTCAGACAGAGGAACCACAGTCAGTCAGCCAGAGGAACCACAGTCAGTCACCAGAGGAACCACAGTCAGTCTGCCAGAGGAACCACAGTCAGTCAGCCAGAGGAACCACAGTCAGTCAGACAGAGGAACCACAGTCAGTCAGACAGAGGAACCACAGTCAGTCACCAGAGGAACCACAGTCAGTCTGCCAGAGGAACCACAGTCAGTCAGCCAGAGGAACCACAGTCAGTCAGACAGAGGAACCACAGTCAGTCAGCCAGAGGAACCACAGTCAGTCAGCCAGAGGAACCACAGTCAGACAGAGGAACCACAGTCAGTCAGCCAGAGGAACCACAGTCAGTCAGCCAGAGGAACCACAGTCAGTCAGAGGAACCACAGTCAGTCAGACAGAGGAACCACAGTCAGCCAGAGGAACCACAGTCAGTCAGCCAGAGGAACCACAGTCAGCCAGACAGAGGAACCACAGTCAGTCAGTTAGAGGAACCACAGTCAGTCAGCCAGAGGAACCACAGTCAGTCAGCCAGAGGAACCACAGTCAGTCAGCCAGAGGAACCACAGTCAGTCAGCCAGAGGAACCACAGTCAGTCAGCCAGAGGAACCACAGTCAGTCAGACAGAGGAACCACAGTCAGTCAGACAGAGGAACCACAGTCAGTCAGACAGAGGAACCACAGTCAGTCAGACAGAGGAACCACAGTCAGTCAGCCAGAGGAACCACAGTCAGTCAGCCAGAGGAACCACAGTCAGTCAGCCAGAGGAACCACAGTCAGTCAGCCAGAGGAACCACAGTCAGTCAGCCAGAGGAACCACAGTCAGTCAGCCAGAGGAACCACAGTCAGTCAGCCAGAGGAACCACAGTCAGTCAGCCAGAGGAACCACAGTCAGTCAGCCAGAGGAACCACAGTCAGTCAGCCAGAGGAACCACAGTCAGCCAGACAGAGGAACCACAGTCAGTCAGTTAGAGGAACCACAGTCAGTCAGCCAGAGGAACCACAGTCAGTCAGCCAGAGGAACCACAGTCAGTCAGCCAGAGGAACCACAGTCAGTCAGCCAGAGGAACCACAGTCAGTCAGCCAGAGGAACCACAGTCAGTCAGCCAGAGGAACCACAGTCAGTCAGACAGAGGAACCACAGTCAGTCAGACAGAGGAACCACAGTCAGTCAGCCAGAGGAACCACAGTCAGTCAGACAGAGGAACCACAGTCAGTCAGACAGAGGAACCACAGTCAGTCAGACAGAGGAACCACAGTCAGTCAGCCAGAGGAACCACAGTCAGTCAGCCAGAGGAACCACAGTCAGTCAGCCAGAGGAACCACAGTCAGTCAGCCAGAGGAACCACAGTCAGTCAGCCAGAGGAACCACAGTCAGTCAGCCAGAGGAACCACAGTCAGTCAGCCAGAGGAACCACAGTCAGTCAGCCAGAGGAACCACAGTCAGTCAGCCAGAGGAACCACAGTCAGAGGCTCCATGTGCAGAGGAAGTAGGAGATTTATAATTGGAATTACAATGACGGAATGAAGTCGTCGTAGACAAGGACGGGGAACTTAGCAAAATATCCCCAATTAGCCTTGCAATGTTAGCTAGCTAGTTAGCTGGCTCATGTAGCTAGCTAGTTAGCTGGCTCATGTTAGCTAGCTAGTTAGCTGGCTCATGTAGCTAGCTAGTTAGCTGGCTCATGTAGCTAGCTAGTTAGCTGGCTCATGTAGCTAGCTAGTTAGCTGGCTCATGTAGCTAGCTAGTTAGCTGGCTCATGTTAGCTAGCTAGTTAGCTGGCTCATGTTAGCTAGCTAGTTAGCTGGCTCATGACAGCCGCAGGTGATCGTAACATTGTTTGTGGTGGTTGTGTTAATGTGTCGACTTAACAACAGGGGGGCAAGTTGACCTGGCATTGCTTCCTGTCCAGTGGGTATAACTGAGTGGATAAACAAGGCTGCTCAGGTAGTCTTCAAATGCCTGTCATTTCCTCTGTGTGAGAGGAGGAGAATATCATTTCCTCTGTGGGAGAGGAGGAGAATGTCATTTCCTCTGTGAGAGAGGAGGAGAATATCATTTCCTCAGTGAGAGAGGAGGAGAATATCATTTCCTCTGTGAGAGAGGAGGAGAATGTCATGTCCTCTGTGAGAGAGGAGGAGAATGTCATTTCCTCTGTGTGAAAGGAGGAGAATGTCATTTCCTCTGTGAGAGGAGGAGAATGTGATTTCCTCTGTGAGAGAGGAGGAGAATGTCATATCAGGATATCAGACCCAGAGAGATGGGAGGGATATGGTGTGAGGGGTCTGGGCTACAGGATATCAGACCCAGATAGATGGGAGGGATATGGTGTGAGGGGTCTGGGCTACAGGATATCAGACCCAGAGAGATGGGAGGGATATGGTGTGAGGGGTCTGGGCTACAGGATATCAGACCCAGAGAGATGGGAGGGATATGGTGTGAGGGGTCTGGGCTACAGGATATCAGACCCAGAGAGATGGGAGGGATATGGTGTGAGGGGTCTGGGCTACAGGATATCAGACCCAGAGAGATGGGAGGATATGGTGTGAGGGGTCTGGGCTACAGGATATCAGACCCAGATAGATGGGAGGGATATGGTGTGAGGGGTCTGGGCTACAGGATATCAGACCCAGAGAGATGGGAGGGATATGGTGTGAGGGTCTGGGCTACAGGATATCAGACCCAGATAGATGGGAGGATATGGTGTGAGGGGTCTGGGCTACAGGATATCAGACCCAGAGAGATGGGAGGGATATGGTGTGAGGGGTCTGGGCTACAGGATATCAGACCCAGATAGATGGGAGGGATATGGTGTGAGGGTCTGGGCTACAGGATATCAGACCCAGATAGATGGGAGGATATGGTGTGAGGGGTCTGGGCTACAGGATATCAGACCCAGATAGATGGGAGGGATATGGTGTGAGGGTCTGGGCTACAGGATATCAGACCCAGATAGATGGGAGGATATGGTGTGAGGGGTCTGGGCTACAGGATATCAGACCCAGAGAGATGGGAGGGATATGGTGTGAGGGGTCTGGGCTACAGGATATCAGACCCAGAGAGATGGGAGGGATATGGTGTGAGGGGTCTGGGCTACAGGATATCAGACCCAGATAGATGGGAGGGATATGGTGTGAGGGGTCTGGGCTACAGGATATCAGACCCAGAGAGATGGGAGGGATATGGTGTGAGGGGTCTGAACTACAGCAGGTCAATACTCTAGAAAACGGACCACGAGGTGGACAGAACTTTCCCCAGTGAGAGCTGAACTACAGCAGGTCAATCCTCTAGAAAACGGACCACGAGGTGGACAGAACTTTCCCCAGTGCTGAACTACAGCAGGTCAATCCTCTAGAAAACGGACCACGAGGTGGACAGAACTTTCCCCAGTGCTGAACTACAGCAGGTCAATCCTCTAGAAAACGGACCACGAGGTGGACAGAACTTTCCTCAGAGCTGAACTACAGCAGGTCCAACCTCTAGAAAACGGACCACGAGGTGGACAGAACTTTCCTCAGAGCTGAACTACAGCAGGTCCAACCTCTAGAAAACGGACCACGAGGTGGACAGAACTTTCCTCAGAGCTGAACTACAGCAGGTCAACCTCTAGAAAACGGACCACGAGGTGGACAGAACTTTCCCCAGTGCTGAACTACAGCAGGTCAATCCTCTAGAAAATGGACCACGAGGTGGACAGAACTTTCCTCAGAGCTGAACTACAGCAGGTCCAACCTCTAGAAAACGGACCACGAGGTGGACAGAACTTTCCTCAGAGCTGAACTACAGCAGGTCCAACCTCTAGAAAACGGACCACGAGGTGGACAGAACTTTCCTCAGAGCTGAACTACAGCAGGTCAATCCTCTAGAAAACGGACCACGAGGTGGACAGAACTTTCCCCAGTGCTGAACTACAGCAGGTCCAACCTCTAGAACACGGACCACGAGGTGGACAGAACGAGGTCTAAAAAGCAGTGAGGCCAACATCCATTCATCAGTCAGTACCTCCACTTTCTGTCCATCCTGTGTGTGTGGTGTGGGATGTGTGTGTGTGTGTGTGTGGATGTGTGTGTGTGTGTGTGTGTGTGTGTGTGTGTCTCTCTCAATACCTCAGTTTCTTTCCGTCCTCGTCGTAGACGGTCATGGTGACCTCGACATTCTTGGGGTGGACTTGCTGCCTTTATCAAACTCTCCCTGAACCAGGGTTACGTAGATATCGTTACGCACGTCACCTGAGGGGAAACAAAACAGGCTTATGAGTACACACACACCTCACTGACAAGGGTCGTGTCCTGACTGTAGACCTGCATGCTGAACGTGGCCCTCACTGACAAAGGGTCAGTCCTGACTGTAGACCTGCATGCTGAGGTGGACCTCACTGACAAAGGGTCGTGTCCTGACTGTAGACCTGCATGCTGAAGATGGACCTCTGACAAAGGGTCGTGTCCTGACTGTAGACCTGCATGCTGAATGGACCTCACTGACAAAGGGTCGTGTCCTGACTGTAGACCTGCATGCTGAATGTGGACCTCACTGACAAAGGGTCGTGTCCTGACTGTCTGACCTGGATATCAGACCTGCTGCTGAACGTGGACCTCACTGACAAGGGTCGTGTCCTGACTGTAGACCTGCATGCTGAACGTGGACCTCACTGACAAAGGGTCGTGTCCTGACTGTAGACCTGCATGCTGACGTGGACGTCTGACAAGGGTCGTGTCCTGACTGTAGACCTGCATGCTGAACGTGGACCTCACTGACAAAGGGTCAGACCCTGACTGTAGACCTGCATGCTGAACGTGGACCTCACTGACAAAGGGTCGTGTCCTGACTGTAGACCTGCATGCTGAACGTGGACCTCACTGACAAGGGTCGTGTCCTGACTGTAGACCTGCATGCTGAACGTGGACCTCTGACAAAGGGTCGTGTCCTGACTGTAGACCTGCATGCTGAACGTGGACCTCACTGACAAAGGGTCGTGTCCTGACTGTAGACCTGCATGCTGAATGTGGACCTCACTGACAAAGGGTCGTGTCCTGACTGTAGACCTGCATGCTGAACGTGGACCTCACTGACAAAGGGTCGTGTCCTGACTGTAGACCTGCATGCTGAACGTGGACCTCACTGACAAAGGGTCGTGTCCTGACTGTAGACCTGCATGCTGAACGTGGACGTCTGACAAAGGGTCGTGTCCTGACTGTAGACCTGCATGCTGAACGTGGACCTCACTGACAAAGGGTCGTGTCCTGACTGTAGACCTGCATGCTGAACTGCCTCACTGACAAAGGTCAATCGTGTCCTGACTGGACCTGCATGCTGAACGTGGACCTCACTGAAAAGGGTGTGTCCTGACTGTAGACCTGCATGCTGAATGTGGACCTCACTGACAAAGGGTCGTGTCCTGACTGTAGACCTGCATGCTGAACGTTGACATCACTGACAAAGGGTCGTGTCCTGACTGTAGACCTGCATGCTGAACGTGGACCTCACTGACAAAGGGTCGTGTCCTGACTGTAGACCTGCATGCTGAACGTGGACCTCACTGACAAGGGTCGTGTCCTGACTGTAGACCTGCATGCTGAACGTGGACCTCACTGACAAAGGTGTCGTGTCCTGACTGTAGACCTACATGCTGAACGTGGACCTCACTGACAAAGGGTCGTGTCCTGACTGTAGACCTGCATGCTGAGCGTTGACCTCACTGACAAAGGGTCGTGTCCTGACTGTAGACCTGCATGCCAGAACGTGGACCTCACTGACAAGGGTCGTGTCCTGACTGTAGACCTGCATGCTGAACGTGGACCTCACTGACAAAGGGTCGTGTCCTGACTGTAGACCTGCATGCTGAACGTGGACCTCACTGACAAGGGGGTCGTGTCCTGACTGTAGACCTGCATGCTGAACGTGGACCTCACTGACAAAGGGTCGTGTCCTGACTGTAGACCTGCATGCTGAACGTTGACCTCACTGACAAGGGTCGTGTCCTGACTGTAGACCTGCATGCGGAACGTGGACCTCACTGACAAGGGTCGTGTCCTGACTGTAGACCTGCATGCTGAACGTTGACCTCACTGACAAAGGGTCGTGTCCTGACTGTAGACCTGCATGCTGAACGTGGACCTCACTGACAAAGGGTCGTGTCCTGACTGTAGACCTGCATGCCGAACGTGGACCTCACTGACAAAGGGTCGTGTCCTGACTGTAGACCTGCATGCTGAACGTGGACCTCACTGACAAAGGGTCGTGTCCTGACTGTAGACCTGCATGCTGAACGTGGACCTCACTGACAAAGGGTCGTGTCCTGACTGTAGACCTGCATGCTGAACGTGGACCTCACTGACAAAGGGTCGTGTCCTGACTGTAGACCTGCATGCTGAACGTGGACCTCACTGACAAAGGGTCGTGTCCTGACTGTAGACCTGCATGCTGAATGTGGACCTCACTGACAAAGGGTCGTGTCCTGACTGTAGACCTGCATGCTGAACGTGGACCTCACTGACAAAGGGTCGTGTCCTGACTGTAGACCTGCATGCTGAACGTGGACCTCACTGACAAAGGGTCGTGTCCTGACTGTAGACCTGCATGCTGAACGTGGACGTCTGACAAAGGGTCGTGTCCTGACTGTAGACCTGCATGCTGAACGTGGACCTCACTGACAAAGGGTCGTGTCCTGACTGTAGACCTGCATGCTGAACGTGGACCTCACTGACAAAGGGTCGTGTCCTGACTGTAGACCTGCATGCTGAACGTGGACCTCACTGACAAAGGGTCGTGTCCTGACTGTAGACCTGCATGCTGAATGTGGACCTCACTGACAAGGGTGACATGCTGAACATCACTGGGTCGTGTCCTGACTGTAGACCTGCATGCTGAACGTGGACCTCACTGACAAAGGGTCGTGTCCTGACTGTAGACCTGCATGCTGAACGTGGACCTCACTGACAAAGGGTCGTGTCCTGACTGTAGACCTGCATGCTGAACGTGGACCTCACTGACAAAGGGTCGTGTCCTGACTGTAGACCTGCATGCTGAACGTGGACCTCACTGACAAAGGGTCGTGTCCTGACTGTAGACCTGCATGCTGAACGTTGACCTCACTGACAAAGGGTCGTGTCCTGACTGTAGACCTGCATGCTGAACGTGGACCTCACTGACAAAGGGTCGTGTCCTGACTGTAGACCTGCATGCTGAACGTGGACCTCACTGACAAAGGGTCGTGTCCTGACTGTAGACCTGCATGCTGAACGTGGACCTCACTGACAAAGGGTCGTGTCCTGACTGTAGACCTGCATGCTGAACGTGGACCTCACTGACAAAGGGTCGTGTCCTGACTGTAGACCTGCATGCTGAACGTGGACCTCACTGACAAAGGGTCGTGTCCTGACTGTAGACCTGCATGCTGAACGTGGACCTCACTGACAAAGGGTCGTGTCCTGACTGTAGACCTGCATGCTGAACGTTGACCTCACTGACAAAGGGTCGTGTCCTGACTGTAGACCTGCATGCTGAACGTGGACCTCACTGACAAAGGGTCGTGTCCTGACTGTAGACCTGCATGCTGAACGTTGACCTCACTGACAAAGGGTCGTGTCCTGACTGTAGACCTGCATGCTGAACGTGGACCTCACTGACAAAGGGTCGTGTCCTGACTGTAGACCTGCATGCCGAACGTGGACCTCACTGACAAAGGGTCGTGTCCTGACTGTAGACCTGCATGCTGAACGTGGACCTCACTGACAAAGGGTCGTGTCCTGACTGTAGACCTGCATGCTGAACGTGGACCTCACTGACAAAGGGTCGTGTCCTGACTGTAGACCTGCATGCTGAACGTGGACCTCTGACAAGGGGTCGTGTCCTGACTGTAGACCTGCATGCTGAACGTGGACCTCACTGACAAAGGGTCGTGTCCTGACTGTAGACCTGCATGCTGAATGTGGACCTCACTGACAAAGGGTCGTGTCCTGACTGTAGACCTGCATGCTGAACGTGGACCTCACTGACAAAGGGTCGTGTCCTGACTGTAGACCTGCATGCTGAACGTGGACCTCACTGACAAAGGGTCGTGTCCTGACTGTAGACCTGCATGCTGAACGTGGACGTCTGACAAAGGGTCGTGTCCTGACTGTAGACCTGCATGCTGAACGTGGACCTCACTGACAAAGGGTCGTGTCCTGACTGTAGACCTGCATGCTGAACGTGGACCTCACTGACAAAGGGTCGTGTCCTGACTGTAGACCTGCATGCTGAACGTGGACCTCACTGACAAAGGGTCGTGTCCTGACTGTAGACCTGCATGCTGAATGTGGACCTCACTGACAAAGGGTCGTGTCCTGACTGTAGACCTGCATGCTGAACGTTGACATCACTGACAAAGGGTCGTGTCCTGACTGTAGACCTGCATGCTGAACGTGGACCTCACTGACAAAGGGTCGTGTCCTGACTGTAGACCTGCATGCTGAACGTGGACCTCACTGACAAAGGGTCGTGTCCTGACTGTAGACCTGCATGCTGAACGTGGACCTCACTGACAAAGGTGTCGTGTCCTGACTGTAGACCTACATGCGGAACGTTGACCTCACTGACAAAGGGTCGTGTCCTGACTGTAGACCTGCATGCTGAACGTTGACCTCACTGACAAAGGGTCGTGTCCTGACTGTAGACCTGCATGCCGAACGTGGACCTCACTGACAAAGGGTCGTGTCCTGACTGTAGACCTGCATGCTGAACGTGGACCTCACTGACAAAGGGTCGTGTCCTGACTGTAGACCTGCATGCTGAACGTGGACCTCACTGACAAAGGGTCGTGTCCTGACTGTAGACCTGCATGCTGAACGTGGACCTCACTGACAAAGGGTCGTGTCCTGACTGTAGACCTGCATGCTGAACGTGGACCTCACTGACAAAGGGTCGTGTCCTGACTGTAGACCTGCATGCTGAACGTTGACCTCACTGACAAAGGGTCGTGTCCTGACTGTAGACCTGCATGCGGAACGTGGACCTCACTGACAAAGGGTCGTGTCCTGACTGTAGACCTGCATGCCGAACGTTGACCTCACTGACAAAGGGTCGTGTCCTGACTGTAGACCTGCATGCCGAACGTGGACCTCACTGACAAAGGGTCGTGTCCTGACTGTAGACCTGCATGCCGAACGTGGACCTCACTGACAAAGGGTCGTGTCCTGACTGTAGACATGCATGCTGAACGTGGACCTCACTGACAAAGGGTCGTGTCCTGACTGTAGACCTGCATGCTGAACGTGGACCTCACTGACAAAGGGTCGTGTCCTGACTGTAGACCTGCATGCTGAACGTGGACCTCACTGACAAAGGGTCGTGTCCTGACTGTAGACCTGCATGCTGAACGTGGACCTCACTGACAAAGGGTCGTGTCCTGACTGTAGACCTGCATGCTGAACGTTGACCTCACTGACAAAGGGTCGTGTCCTGACTGTAGACCTGCATGCCGAACGTGGACCTCACTGACAAAGGGTCGTGTCCTGACTGTAGACCTGCATGCTGAACGTGGACCTCTGACAAAGGGTACCAAATTGGCCCCAAGTCAGACTAGGACCACATTCATTTATAAAGCTCTTCTTACATCAGCTGATATCTCAAAGTGCTGTACAGAAACCCAGCCTAAAACCCCAAACAGCAAGCAATGCAGATGTAGAAGCACGGTGGCTAGGAAAAACTCCCTAGAAAGGCCAAAACCTAGGAAGAAACCAAGAGAGGAACCAGGCTATGAGGGGTGGCTAGTCCTCTTCTGGCTGTGCCGGGTGGAGATTATAACAGAACATGGCCAAGATGTTCAAATGTTCATAAATGACCAGCAGGGTCAAATAATAATAATCACAGTGGTTGTAGAGGGTGGAACAGGTCAGCACCTCAAGAGTAAATGTCAGTTCAGAGTTAGAGACAGCAGGTGTGGTAGAGAGGGAGAGAACTACCTGGTATGACGATCTCTGATTGGATCATGATGCTACCTGGCCTGACAATCTCTGAATGAATCATGATGCTACCTGGTATGACGATCTCTGATTGGATCATGATGCTACCTGGCCTGACAATCTCTGAATGAATCATGATGCTACCTGGCCTGACGATCTCTGAATGAATCATGATGCTACCTGGCATGATGATCTCTGAATGGATCATGAGGAACCTGGCCTGACGATCTCTGAATGAATCATGATGCTACCTGGCCTGACGATCTCTGAATGAATCATGATGCTACCTGGCCTGACGATCTCTGAATGAATCATGATGCTACCTGGCCTGACGATCTCTGAATGAATCATGATGCTACCTGGCCTGACGATCTCTGAATGGATCATGATGCTACCTGGCCTGACGATCTCTGAATGAATCATGATGCTACCTGGCCTGACGATCTCTGAATGGATCATGATGCTACCTGGCCTGACGATCTCTGAATGGATCATGATGCTACCTGGCATGACGATCTATGAATGGATCATAATTCTACCTGGTATGATGATCTCTGAATGGATCATGATGCTACCTGGTATGACGATCTCTGAATGGATCATGAGGAACCTGGCCTGACGATCTCTGATTGGATCATGATGCTACCTGGCCTGACGATCTCTGAATGAATCATGATGCTACCTAGCCTGACGATCTCCGATTGGATCATGATGCTACCTGGCCTGACGATCTCTGAATGAATCATGATGCTACCTGGCATGACATGATGCTACCTGGCCTGACGATCTCTGAATGGATCATGAGGAACCTGGCCTGACGATCTCTGATTGGATCATGATGCTACCTGGCCTGACGATCTCTGATTGGATCATGATGCTACCTGGCATGACGATCTCTGATTGGATCATGATGCTACCTAGCCTGACGATCTCTGAATGAATCATGATGCTACCTAGCCTGACGATCTCTGAATGAATCATGATGCTACCTAGCCTGACGATCTCTGAATGAATCATGATGCTACCTGGCCTGACGATCTCTGAATGGATCATGAGGAACCTGGCCTGACGATCTCTGATTGGATCATGATGCTACCTGGCATGACGATCTCTGATTGGATCATGATGCTACCTGGCCTGACGATCTCTGAATGAATCATGATGCTACCTGGCATGACGATCTCTGATTGGATCATGATGCTACCTAGCCTGACGATCTCTGAATGAATCATGATGCTACCTAGCCTGACGATCTCTGAATGAATCATGATGCTACCTGGCCTGACGATCTCTGAATGAATCATGATGCTACCTGGCCTGACGATCTCTGAATGAATCATGATGCTACCTGGCCTGACGATCTCTGAATGAATCATGATGCTACCTGGCCTGACGATCTCTGAATGAATCATGATGCTACCTGGCCTGACGATCTCTGAATGGATCATGATGCTACCTGGCATGATGATCTCTGGGAAGCCCATCTTGCGGGCCACGGCTGTGGAACGGTCAACCAGGTGAGGGAAGTCCTTCCTGATCTGATGGATATCACCCGGAAGCAGTTTCAGGGTCACCCACAGACCTGGGAACAGGGAATACGATGTTATCAGTCAAATCAGAGCAGCTTCAGAGAGTCACCCACAGACCTGGGAACAGGGAATACAATGTTATGAGTCAAATCAGAGCAGCTTCAGAGAGTCACCCACAGACCTGGGAACAGGGAATACGATGTTATCAGTCAAATCAGAGCAGTTTCAGAGTCATCCACAGACCTGGGAACAGGGAGGGAGGGACTAGAGACCGTTGTTAAGGAAGCTACTACCAACATGACGATGTCAACAGACCTGGGAACAGGGAGGGAGGGAGTAGAGACCGTTGTTAAGGAAGCTACTACCAACATATGACAATGTCAACAGACCTGGGAACAGGGAGGGAGGGACTAGAGACCGTTGTTAAGGAAGCTACTACCAACATATGACGATGTCAACAGACCTGGGAACAGGGAGGGAGGGACTAGAGACCGTTGTTAAGGAAGCTACTACCAACATATGACGATGTCAACAGACCTGGGAACAGGGAGGGAGGGACTAGAGACCGTTGTTAAGGAAGCTACTACCAACATATGACGATGTCAACAGACCTGGGAACAGGGAGGGAGGGACTAGAGACCGTTGTTAAGGAAGCTACTACCAACATATGACGATGTCAACAGACCTGGGAACAGGGAGGGAGGGACTAGAGACCGTTGTTAAGGAAGCTACTACCAACATATGACGATGTCAGTGGGAACCTCCAGTCGGAACCTCCAGTCGGAACCTCCAGTCGGAACCTCCAGTCGGAACCTCCAGTCGGTATGACAACCAAGACTAATTGCCGGAGGTCGAGGAGTCTAAATTTGCCAGCTGGAGGCAAGACCCACAATGTTTTCTACTTCAGGAAACTGACCCTTTCTAGTTTATGAAGAGGTGTTTCTATGGTAACTAAACGCAGTTTTACAGTGTTCCACATATAAAACCCGTTAAAACATCCTGCAGTTAATTCTGTTCATGCGGTCAGTGTGTAACTGCTTCCTTCAGGAAACATGGGTCATATCAGACACGACATTTACATCGTACTGAAACACAACACGGAGCAGTCGCTGGAACATCCTCAGGTAATTTGCCCCCCACCCCCCCTTTATTCCCTATTGAAGTGCACTACTTTTGACAGGTGCTGTTTGGAACACAGGCAGAGAGACAGTGGGACCTGTCAACAGAGGAGGTCAGTCTGTCTTGAGGGTCTGTCTCCTCTTAAACCAAATGGACCCAATATGTAGTGATGATATACTGGGTCTGTAGTGATGATATACTGGGTATATATATATATATAAAAAAATATAGGCCATTTAGCAGACGCTTTTATCCAAAGCGACTTACAGTCAT
>NW_026278538.1:27500-132500 GCF_023373465.1 Oncorhynchus keta | reverse complement strand
CTGGGGTCTAAAGCCATTCAACATGACAACACCACAGAGCCTGTTCTCCTCCCTCTACAAAACCCTCTTCAGGTGGTCTGGGGTCTAAAGCCATTCAACATGACAACACCACAGAGCCTGTTCTCCCCCCTCTACAAAACCCTCTTCAGGTGGTCTGGGGTCTAAAGCCATTCAACATGACAACACCACACTAAAGCATGACATGTCAATCCAAGAGCTGTTACTAACACATCTCCAGTATTGGAAAATGGCCCGTCCGTCCTTTAGTCAGACCCCAGGCCCGTCGTCCTTTAGTCAGACCCCAGGCCCGTCGTCCTTTAGTCAGACCCCAGGCCCCTTTAGTCAGACCCCAGGCCCGTCGTCCTTTAGTCAGACCCCAGGCCCCTTTAGTCAGACCCCAGGCCCCTTTAGTCAGACCCCAGGCCCGTCGTCCTTTAGTTAGGCCCGTCGTCCTTTAGTCAGGCCCCAGGCCTGTCGTCCTTTAGTCAGGCGTCAGGCCCCAGGCCCGTCGTCCTTTAGTCAGACCCCAGGCCAGTCATTCTTTAGTCAGACCCCAGGCCAGTCATTCTTTAGTCAGACTCCAGGCCTGTCATATCATTCCTCCCTGCACAGTAACTTTAAAATGTTCTTTGTGATTGGCCTCCTTCGACCAAATACCTCAGTCATACTGTATTCTATATCATACTGTATTCTATATCATGCTGTATTCTGTATCATGCTGTATTCTATATCATGCTGTATTCTACATCATGCTGTATTCTATATCATACTGTATTCTACATCATGCTGTATTCTATATCATGCTGTATTCTATATCATGCTGTATTCTATATCATACTGTATTCTATATCATGCTGTATTCTATATCATACTGTATTCTACATCATGCTGTATTCTATATCATACTGTATTCTACATCATGCTGTATTCTATATCATACTGTATTCTATATCATGCTGTATTCTATATCATACTGTATTCTATATCATGCTGTATTCTATATCATGCTGTATTCTATATCATGCTGTATTCTATATCATGCTGTATTCTATATCATACTGTATTCTACATCATGCTGTATTCTATATCATACTGTATTCTATATCATACTGTATTCTATATCATGCTGTATTCTATATCATGCTGTATTCTATATCATACTGTATTCTATATCATACTGTATTCTATATCATGCTGTATTCTGTATCATACTGTATTCTAGATCATACTGTATACTATATCATACTGTATTCTATATCATGCTGTATTCTGTATCATACTGTATTCTATATCATACTGTATTCTATATCATGCTGTATTCTATATCATACTGTATTCTATATCATACTGTATTCTATATCATACAGTATTCTATATCATACAGTAACGTCACCCAACTGAACCTCCCTGCCCTCTCACAGTACCACTCCAAGCATCTCACCCCCCACCTCCCTGCCCTCTCACAGTACCACCCCAAGCATCTCAACCCCACCTCCCTGCCCTCTCACAGTACCACTCCAAGCATCTCACCCCCCACCTCCCTGCCCTCTCACAGTACCACTCCAAGCATCTCACCCCCCACCTCCCTGTCCTCTCACAGTAGCACCCCAAGCATCTCAACCCCCACCTCCCTGTCCTCTCACAGTAGCACCCCAAGCATCTCACCCCCACCTCCCTGCCCTCTCACAGTACCACTCCAAGCATCTCACCCCCACCTCCCTGTCCTCTCACAGTACCACTCCAAGCATCTCACCCCCCACCTCCCTGCCCTCTCACAGTACCACTCCAAGCATCTCACCCCCCACCTCCCTGTCCTCTCACAGTACCACTCCAAGCATCTCACCCCCCACCTCCCTGCCCTCTCACAGTACCACCCCAAGCATCTCACCCCCCACCTCCCTGCCCTCTCACAGTACCACTCCAAGCATCTCACCCCCCACCTCCCTGCCCTCTCACAGTACCACTCCAAGCATCTCACCCCCCCCACCTCCCTGCCCTCTCACAGTACCACTCCAAGCATCTCACCCCCCACCTCCCTGCCCTCTCACAGTACCACTCCAAGCATCTCACCCCCCACCTCCCTGCCCTCTCACAGTACCACTCCAAGCATCTCACCCCCCACCTCCCTGCCCTCTCACAGTACCACCCCAAGCATCTCACCCCCACCCCTCCCTGTCCTCTCACAGTACCACTCCAAGCATCTCACCCCCCCACCTCCCTGCCCTCTCACAGTACCACTCCAAGCATCTCACCCCCCACCTCCCTGCCCTCTCACAGTACCACTCCAAGCATCTCACCCCCCCCACCTCCCTGTCCTCTCACAGTACCACTCCAAGCATCTCACCCCCACCTCCCTGCCCTCTCACAGTACCACTCCAAGCATCTCACCCCCCCCCTCCCTGTCCTCTCACAGTACCACTCCAAGCATCTCACCCCCCCACCTCCCTGTCCTCTCACAGTACCACTCCAAGCATCTCACCCCCCCACCTCCCTGTCCTCTCACAGTAGCACTCCAAGCATCTCACCCCCCCACCTCCCTGCCCTCTCACAGTACCACTCCAAGCATCTCACCCCCACCTCCCTGCCCTCTCACAGTACCACTCCAAGCATCTCACCCCCGACCTCCCTGCCCTCTCACAGTACCACTCCAAGCATCTCACCCCCCACCTCCCTGCCCTCTCACAGTACCACTCCAAGCATCTCATCCCCCCACCTCCCTGTCCTCTCACAGTACCACTCCAAGCATCTCACCCCCACCTCCCTGTCCTCTCACAGTACCACTCCAAGCATCTCACCCCCACCTCCCTGCCCTCTCACAGTACCACTCCAAGCATCTCACCCCCACCTCCCTGCCCTCTCACAGTACCACTCCAAGCATCTCACCCCCGACCTCCCTGCCCTCTCACAGTACCACTCCAAGCATCTCACCCCCCCCTCCCTGTCCTCTCACAGTACCACTCCAAGCATCTCACCCCCCACCTCCCTGCCCTCTCACAGTACCACTCCAAGCATCTCACCCCCCACCTCCTTGTACATTAACTTTACCTTGTCCCTTGTGGTTGACCTCCTTGGCGGCGATGACCTTGTTGATGACGGTCTGGAGAAAGTCGCTCTCCCCCGCCACCCTGGTTGAAAAACGGGAGATGTTCAGTTGCCTGTGGCGAAGCACGGCATCATCCAACGCTAGCCTGTAGTAGGCACATGACAGGAACAACACCAGAGAGAGAGGAGAGGAGAGGAGGGCAGAGGAGAGGAGGAGAGGAGGGCAGAGGAGAGAGGAGAGCAGATGAGAGGAGGGCAGAGGAGAGAGGAGGGCAGAGGAGAGGAGGAGAGGAGGGCAGAGGAGAGAGCAGAGCAGATGAGAGAGGAGAGGAGGGCAGAGGGAGAGAGGAGGGCAGAGAGAGAGAGCAAGGGCAGAGTAGAGGATAGGAGGGCAGAGAGAGAGGGAGCAGAGAGAGAGGGAGCAGAGAGAGAGAGCAGAGTAGAGGAGACAAGAGAGGAGGAGAGAAAGCAGAGCGAGAGAGCAGAGTAGAGAAGAGAGGAGGGCAGAGAGAGAAGAGAGGAGAGAGAGAGCAGAGGAGAGAGGAGGAGAGAGAGCAGAGGAGAGGAGGAGGAGAGAGAGCAGAGGAGAGGAGGAGGAGAGAGAGCAGAGGAGAGGAGAGGAGGGCAGAGGAGAGGAGGGCAGAAAGAGAGAGAGAGAGGAGATCAGAGAGAGAGAGAGAGCAGAGAGAGAGTGAGCAGAGTAGAGAGAAGAGAGGAGGGCAGAGAGAGAGAAGAGAGGAGGAGAGAAAGCAGAGAGCGAGAGAGAGCAGAGTAGAGGAGAGAGAAGAGGAGGAGAGAGAGCAGAGGAGAGGAGAGAGCAAAGGAGAGGAGAGAGAGAGCAGAGGAGAGGAGGAGAGAGAGCAGAGGAGGAGAGAGAGAGGGGAGAGGAGGAGAGAGAGCAGAGGAGGAGAGAGAGCAGAGGAGGAGAGAGAGTAGAGGAGAGGAGGAGAGAGAGCAGAGGAGAGGAGGAGAGAGAGCAGAGGAGGAGAGAGAGTAGAGGAGAGGAGGAGAGAGAGCAGAGGAGGAGAGAGAGCAGAGGAGAGGAGGAGAGAGAGCAGAGGAGGAGAGAGAGCAGAGGAGAGGAGGAGAGAGAGCAGAGGAGGAGAGAGAGCAGAGGAGGAGAGAGAGAGCAGAGGAGGAGAGAGAGAGCAGAGGAGGAGAGAGAGAGCAGAGGAGAAGAGGAGAGGGGGCAGAGAAGAGGAGGAGAGAGAGCAGAGGAGAGGAGGAGAGGGAGAGCAGAGGAGAGGATGAGAGAGAGCAGAGGGGAGGAGAAGAGAGAGCAGAGGAGAAGAGGAGAGGGAGCAGAGAAGAGGAGGAGAGAGAGCAGAGGAGAGGAGGAGAGGGAGAGCAGAGAAGAGGAGGAGAGGGAGAGCAGAGGAGAGGAGGAGAGAGCAGAGGGGAGGAGAAGAGAGAGCAGAGGAGAGGAGGGCAGAGAGCAGAAGGGAGGAGAAGAGAGAGCAGAGGAGAGGAGAGGAGAGGAGGGCAGAGGGGAGGAGAGAGAGCAGAGGGGAGGAGAAGAGAGAGCAGAAGGGAGGAGAAGAGAGAGCAGGGGATAGAGAGGAGAGAGAGCAGAGGAGAGGAGGGCAGAGAGAAATGCCTGAAGGATGCATAACATTTAAAGGAATACGTATAGTATGTTTAAGGGTAGAAATGAAATAAATCAGAGCTTGATTGAATTAAAAAGCAGCAATAACATTGAAGCATGACCAACATCTCTCCATTTCCTCTTCCTGTAGACTTTAAATCAACTAAAATATCAATGAACTAGGTTAGAAAAGGCCATTGTAACCCTGGTCGAAGTCTTTTAGGGAAAGATGTTGCCCCTGGCAACATGACATTATATCTCAACCTTTGTTTGAACAATGTGAGGGCCATTTCCGTCTCCAAAACGAAGCTGTTTGCCAGAGATCTCTAACCGATGATATAGTTACATCAAACAGTCCTTTATTAGGAACAGTAGTTTCCTGTTTGGGTTGCCTTAGAACAGGGTCCTAGCTAACAACTAAAGCTGCTATTCCGGAAACTACCAAAATGCATCACTACGACAGTGTGTGTGTGTGTGTGTGTGTGTGTGTGTGTGTGTGTGTGTGTGTGTGTGTGTGTGTGTGTGTGTGTGTAGAGAGTCTAATCCATGATGTATGTTCCTAAATAGAGCTGTTAACTGAGGAGATCTGCCTACCGTGCCAACTAAACTAAACTGATTGGTAGCTACGACTGAGTTCCAAATGACACTCTATTCCTTACATCCTTCACCACATACACTATTAGGGAATAGGTTGCCATTTGGGACTCAGACCCTCCACTATTCCACCGTGACTAAATTATGGCGATCTCATTAACTGCCTGTGTTCCTGAGAGGATTCCATAATTGGAAATGCTTTAGAATGAGGCCCAAATGGCACCCTATTCCCTATATAGTGCACTACTATGGCACCCTATTCCCTATATAGTGCACTACTATGGCACCCTATTCCCTATATAGTGCACTACTATGGCACCCTATTCCCTATATAGTGCACTACTATGGCACCCTATTCCCTATATAGTGCACTACTATGGCACCCTATTCCCTATATAGTGCACTACTATGGCACCCTATTCCCTATATAGTGCACTACTATGGCACCCTATTCCCTATATAGTGCACTACTATGGCACCCTATTCCCTATATAGTGCACTACTATGGCACCCTATTCCCTATATAGTGCACTACTATTGACCCCAAACGGCACCCTATTCCCTACATAGTGCACTACTATTCACCCCCAAATGGGACTATTCCCTATATAGTGCACTACTTTAAACCTGGTCTATGTAGGTAATAGGGTGTGTAATAAACTGCGCATTAAATCGGGTGTGAAGGGTTGAAAACATCCCTGTTTGAGTCACAAATGGAACCCTATTCCATATATAGTGCACTACTTTAGACCAGGGTTTATAGGGTAGTAGTGCACTACTTTAGACCAGGGTCTATAGGGTAGTAGTGCACTACTTTAGACCTGGGTCTATAGGGTAGTAGTGCACTACTTTAGACCAGGGTCTATAGGGTAGTAGTGCACTACTTTAGACCAGGGTCTATAGGGTAGTAATGCACTACTTTAGACCAGGGTCTATAGGGTAGTAGTGCACTACTTTAGACCAGGGCCTATAGGGTAGTAGTGCACTACTTTAGACCAGGGTCTATAGGGTAGTAGTGCACTACTTTAGACCAGGGTCTATAGGGTAGTAGTGGACTACTTTAGACCAGGGTCTATAGGGTAGTAGTGCACTACTTTAGACCAGGGTCTATAGGGTAGTAGTGCACTACTTTAGACCAGGGTCTATAGGGTAGTAGTGCACTACTTTAGACCAGGGCCTATAGGGTAGTAGTGCACTACTTTAGACCAGGGTCTATAGGGTAGTAGTGCACTACTTTAGACCAGGGTCTATAGGGTAGTAGTGCACTACTTTAGACCAGGGTCTATAGGGTAGTAGTGCACTACTTTAGACCAGGGTCTATAGGGTAGTAGTGCACTACTTTAGACCAGGATCTATAGGGTAGTAGTGCACTACTTTAGACCAGGGCCTATAGGGTAGTAGTGCACTACTTTAGACCAGGGCCTATAGGGTAGTAGTGCACTACTTTAGACCAGGGTCTATAGGGTAGTAGTGCACTACTTTAGACCAGGGTCTATAGGGTAGTAGTGCACTACTTTAGACCAGGGTCTATAGGGTAGTAGTGCACTACTTTAGACCAGGGTCTATAGGGTAGTAGTGCACTACTTTAGACCAGGGTCTATAGGGTAGTAGTGCACTACTTTAGACCAGGGTCTATAGGGTAGTAGTGCACTACTTTAGACCAGGGTCTATAGGGTAGTAGTGCACTACTTTAGACCAGGGTCTATAGGGTAGTAGTGCACTACTTTAGACCAGGGTCTATAGGGTAGTAGTGCACTACTTTAGACCAGGGTCTATAGGGTAGTAGTGCACTACTTTAGACCAGGGTCTATAGGGTAGTAGTGCACTACTTTAGACCAGGGTCTATAGGGTAGTAGTGCACTACTTTAGACCAGGGTCTATAGGGTAGTAGTGCACTACTTTAGACCAGGGTCTATAGGGTAGTAGTGCACTACTTTAGACCAGGGTCTATAGGGTAGTAGTGCACTACTTTAGACCAGGGTCTATAGGGTAGTAGTGCACTACTTTAGACCAGGGTCTATAGGGTAGTAGTGCACTACTTTAGACCAGGGTCTATAGGGTAGTAGTGCACTACTTTAGACCAGGGTCTATAGGGTAGTAGTGCACTACTTTAGACCAGGGTCTATAGGGTAGTAGTGCACTACTTTAGACCAGGGTCTATAGGGTAGTAGTGCACTACTTTAGACCAGGGTCTATAGGGTAGTAGTGCACTACTTTAGACCAGGGTCTATAGGGTAGTAGTGCACTACTTTAGACCAGGGTCTATAGGGTAGTAGTGCACTATATAGGGAACGACATGCTGACAACAAACTCTAAATATATATCTGACCAATTCCGTAAAGTCCGTGTGGAAGAGGTGAAAAGATGATTGTTGTCTGTCAACAAATGACAAGCCACCGAGGTCAGACAATCTGGATGGAAAATTACTGAGGATAATAGTGGACGATATTGCCACTTCCTTTTAAGCCTACTGGAGAGCGTGTGCCCTCAGGCCTGGAGGGAAGCTCAAGTCATTGCCCTCCATACGAATAATAAAGACCCATTTACTGGCTCAAATAGACAACCAATCATACAAAACAACCAAAACCTTATGCAACTGTGAAGAGACACTCAAAAGGTAGAGACACACACATACATTGTAATATTATTGTATGGTTGGTATTGTAGATATGTAGTGGTGTAATAATGTTATATGATGTGCTTAGACCCAAGGAAGAGTAGCTGCTGCCTTGGCAGGAACAAATGGGGATCCATAATAAACCTCAGGAAGAGTAGCTGCTGCCTTGGCAGGAACTAATGGGGATCCATAATAAACCCCAGGAAGAGTAGCTGCTGCCTTGACAGGAACTAATGGGGATCCATAATAAACCCCAGGAAGAGTAGCTGCTGCCTTGGCAGGAACTAATGGGGATCCATAATAAACCCCAGGAAGAGTAGCTGCTGCCTTGGCAGGAACTAATGGGGATCCATAATAAACCCCAGGAAGAGTAGCTGCTGCCTTGGCAGGAACTAATGGGGATCCATAATAAACCCCAGGAAGAGTAGCTGCTGCCTTGGCAGGAACTAATGGGGATCCATAATAAACCCCAGGAAGAGTAGCTGCTGCCTTGGCAGGAACTAATGGGGATCCATAATAAACCCCAGGAAGAGTAGCTGCTGCCTTGACAGGAACTAATGGGGATCCATATTAAACCCCAGGAAGAGTTGCTGCTGCCTTGGCAGGAACTAATGGGGATCCATAATAAACCCCAGGAAGAGTAGCTGCTGCCTTGGCAGGAACTAATGGGGATCCATAATAAACCCCAGGAAGAGTAGCTGCTGCCTTGGCAGGAACTAATGGGGATCCATAATAAACCCCAGGAAGAGTAGCTGCTGCCTTGACAGGAACTAATGGGGATCCATAATAAACCCCAGGAAGAGTAGCTGCCTCCTTGGCAGGAACTAATGGGGATCCATAATAAACCCCAGGAAGAGTAGCTGCTGCCTTGGCAGGAACTAATGGGGATCCATAATAAACCCCAGGAAGAGTAGCTGCTGCCTTGACAGGAACTAATGGGGATCCATAATAAACCCCAGGAAGAGTAGCTGCCTCCTTGGCAGGAACTAATGGGGATCCATAATAAACCCCAGGAAGAGTAGCTGCTGCCTTGGCAGGAACTAATGGGGATCCATAATAAACACCAGGAAGAGTAGCTGCTGCCTTGACAGGAACTAATGGGGATCCATAATAAATACAACTTGGGAATAGGATGCCGTGTCAGATGCAGGCCCCGTCTACTCCACACACTGCTTCCACCATAGAGGAGACGGCTTCAGGGACAGAGGTCAGAGTACGACCCTAACGTAGACTTAATGTTCTGGTCCATAGAGGTCCCACCATAGAGCTCCAGTATGTTCTGGTCCATAGAGGTCCATTATGTTCTGGTCCATAGAGGTCCCACCATAAACCTCCAGTATGTTCTGGTCCATAGAGGTCCATTATGTTCTGGTCCATAAAGGTCCCACCATAAACCTCCAGTATGTTCTGGTCCATAGAGGTCCCACCATAGACATCCATTATGTTCTGGTCCATAGAGGTCCCACCATTGACCTCCATTATGTTCTGGTCCATAGAGGTCCATTATGTTCTGGTCCATAGAGGTCCATTATGTTCTGGTCCATAGCGGTCCCACCATAAACTCCATTATGTTCAGGTCCATAGCGGTCCAGTATGTTCTGGTCCATAGAGGTCCATTATGTTCTGGTCCATAGCGGTCCCACCATAAACTCCATTATGTTCTGGTCCATAGAGGTCCATTATGCTCTGGTCCATGTGTGTTGTGTTTATGCAAAATCTCCCCCATGATCAAGTACTCGCGGGTTTTATGACATAGTGCTCTGTGTTATGGTGATGTAATGGATGGGAGAGAGTGTGTGTGTGTGTTCATATTTCATACTCACAGGTTTTATGACATAGTGCTCTGTGTTATGGTGATGTAATGGATGGGAGAGTGTGTGTGTGTGTTCATATTTCATACTCACAGGTTTTATGACATAGTGCTCTGTGTTATGGTGATGTAATGGATGGGAGAGTGTGTGTGTGTGTGTTCATATTTCATACTCACAGGTTTTATGACATAGTGCTCTGTGTTATGGTGATGTAATGGATGGGAGAGTGTGTGTGTGTGTGTTCATATTTCATACTCACAGGTTTTATGACATAGTGCTCTGTGTTATGGTGATGTAATGGATGGGAGAGAGTGTGTGTGTTCATATTTCATACTCACAGGTTTTATGACATAGTGCTCTGTGTTATGGTGATGTAATGGATGGGAGAGTGTGTGTGTGTGTTCATATTTCATACTCACAGGTTTTATGACATAGTGCTCTGTGTTATGGTGATGTAATGGATGGGAGAGAGTGTGTGTGTTCATATTTCATACTCACAGGTTTTATGACATAGTGCTCTGTGTTATGGTGATGTAATGGATGGGAGAGAGTGTGTGTGTGTGTGTTCATATTTCATACTCACAGGTTTTATGACATAGTGCTCTGTGTTATGGTGATGTAATGGATGGGAGAGTGTGTGTGTGTGTTCATATTTCATACTCACAGGTTTTATGACATAGTGCGCTGTGTTATGGTGATGTAATGGATGGGAGAGAGTGTGTGTGTGTTCATATTTCATACTCACAGGTTTTATGACATAGTGCTCTGTGTTATGGTGATGTAATGGATGGGAGAGTGTGTGTGTGTTCATATTTCATACTCACAGGTTTTATGACATAGTGCTCTGTGTTATGGTGATGTAATGGATGGGAGAGTGTGTGTGTGTGTGTTCATATTTCATACTCACAGGTTTTATGACATAGTGCTCTGTGTTATGGTGATGTAATGGATGGGAGAGTGTGTGTGTGTGTGTTCATATTTCATACTCACAGGTTTTATGACATAGTGCTCTGTGTTATGGTGATGTAATGGATGGGAGAGAGTGTGTGTGTTCATATTTCATACTCACAGGTTTTATAACATAGTGCTCTGTGTTATGGTGATGTAATGGATGGGAGAGTGTGTGTGTGTGTTCATATTTCATACTCACAGGTTTTATGACATAGTGCTCTGTGTTATGGTGATGTAATGGATGGGAGAGTGTGTGTGTGTGTTCATATTTCATACTCACAGGTTTTATGACATAGTGCTCTGTGTTATGGTGATGTAATGGATGGGAGAGTGTGTGTGTGTGTTCATATTTCATACTCACAGGTTTTATGACATAGTGCTCTGTGTTATGGTGATGTAATGGATGGGAGAGTGTGTGTGTGTGTTCATATTTCATACTCACAGGTTTTATGACATAGTGCTCTGTGTTATGGTGATGTAATGGATGGGAGAGAGTGTGTGTGTTCATATTTCATACTCACAGGTTTTATGACATAGTGCTCTGTGTTATGGTGATGTAATGGATGGGAGAGTGTGTGTGTGTGTGTTCATATTTCATACTCACAGGTTTTATGACATAGTGCTCTGTGTTATGGTGATGTAATGGATGGGAGAGAGTGTGTGTGTGTGTTCATATTTCATACTCACAGGTTTTATGACATAGTGCTCTGTGTTATGGTGATGTAATGGATGGGAGAGTGTGTGTGTGTGTGTTCATATTTCATACTCACAGGTTTTATGACATAGTGCTCTGTGTTATGGTGATGTAATGGATGAGAGAGTGTGTGTGTGTGTTCATATTTCATACTCACAGGTTTTATGACATAGTGCTCTGTGTTATGGTGATGTAATGGATGAGAGAGTGTGTGTGTGTGTGTTCATATTTCATACTCACGGCTGGAAGGGGATGAAATGCTGCTTGTCCTCATCATCCATCTTGCCTGTTATGATGTCAGTCACATCCATTACTGTTAGAGACGGGACATATAGTATAGAAGGTCAATGCTATAGCAGTCTGTTACTGATAGAGACAGAGAGGAATGTTAGCACAAACAGACCGGCACCCAGGCTAGTTCCAGTAGTCTCTGTTACTGATAGAGACATATAGTATAGAAGGTCAATGCTATAGCAGTCTGTTACTGATAGAGACATATAGTATAGAAGGTCAATGCTATAGCAGTCTGTTACTGATAGAGACATATAGTATAGAAGGTCAAAGCTATAGCAGTCTGTTACTGATAGAGACATATAGTATAGAAGGTCAATGCTATAGCAGTCTGTTACTGATAGAGACATATAGTATAGAAGGTCAAAGCTATAGCAGTCTGTTACTGATAGAGACATATAGTATAGAAGGTCAATGCTATAGCAGTCTGTTACTGATAGAGACATATAGTATAGAAGGTCAATGCTATAGCAGTCTGTTACTGATAGAGACATATAGTATAGAAGGTCAATGCTATAGCAGTCTGTTACTGATAGAGACATATAGTATAGAAGGTCAATGCTATAGCAGTCTGTTACTGATAGAGACATATAGTATAGAAGGTCAATGCTATAGCAGTCTGTTACTGATAGAGACATATAGTATAGAAGGTCAAAGCTATAGCAGTCTGTTACTGATAGAGACATATAGTATAGAAGGTCAATGCTATAGCAGTCTGTTACTGATAGAGACAGAGGAATGTTAGCACAAACAGACAGGTACCCAGGCTAGTTCCAGTAGTCTCTGTTACTGATAGAGACATATAGTATAGAAGGTCAATGCTATAGCAGTCTGTTACTGATAGAGACATATAGTATAGAAGGTCAATGCTATAGCAGTCTGTTACTGATAGAGACATATAGTATAGAAGGTCAATGCTATAGCAGTCTGTTACTGATAGAGACATATAGTATAGAAGGTCAATGCTATAGCAGTCTGTTACTGATAGAGACATATAGTATAGAAGGTCAATGCTATAGCAGTCTGTTACTGATAGAGACATATAGTATAGAAGGTCAATGCTATAGCAGTCTGTTACTGATAGAGACAGAGGAATGTTAGCACAAACAGACCGGTACCCAGGCTAGTTCCAGTAGTCTCTGTTACTAATAGAGACAGAGAGGAATGTTAGCACAAACAGACCGGTACCCAGGCTAGTTCCAGTAGTCTCTGTTACTGATAGAGACCGAGAGGAATGTTAGCACAAACAGACCGGTACCCAGGCTAGTTCCAGTAGTCTCTGTTACTGATAGAGACAGAGAGGAATGTTAGCACAAACAGACCGGTACCCAGGCTAGTTCCAGTAGTCTCTGTTACTGATAGAGACAGAGAGGAATGTTAGCACAAACAGACCGGTACCCAGGCTAGTTCCAGTAGTCTCTGTTACTGATAGAGACAGAGAGGAATGTTAGCACAAACAGACCGGTACCCAGGCTAGTTCCAGTAGTCTCTGTTACTGATAGAGACAGAGAGGAATGTTAGCACAAACAGACCGGTACCCAGGCTAGTTCCAGTAGTCTCTGTTACTGATAGAGACAGAGAGGAATGTTAGCACAAACAGACCGGTACCCAGGCTAGTTCCAGTAGTCTCTGTTACTGATAGAGACAGAGAGGAATGTTAGCACAAACAGACCGGTACCCAGGCTAGTTCCAGTAGTCTCTGTTACTGATAGAGACCGAGAGGAATGTTAGCACAAACAGACCGGTACCCAGGCTAGTTCCAGTAGTCTCTGTTACTGATAGAGACAGAGAGGAATGTTAGCACAAACAGACCGGTACCCAGGCTAGTTCCAGTAGTCTCCGGGCTTAAAGACACGGCCGGTTTACCTGCCACTCCAAAGGGTCTCCTCAGCCCAGAGGTCAGCTTCTTGGTGTTGTTGTCACGGAGCTCCATCCGTCCGACTCTAACGATCTGGCACACAAAGCTGATCTTCTCTCTCTTTAAATCCTCACTGCCAAGGTCCTGGGGGAGAACGACGACAACCAATAGACTCAGTGGTGGGAGGAGCAAAACCACCCTGGTGCACCTGTAAACGTCTTGTATTCCTCTACACACCTTCAGTTACAGATCAGGAAACAAATCATTTATACTGATCAAATAATAGAAACGCATCATTACTAACCCATTGTGTAGTGATGATGCTGTTTACATCATTACTAACCATTGTGATGATGCTGTTTACATCATTACTAACCATTGTGATGATGCTGTTTACATCATTACTAACCATTGTGTAGTGATGATGCTGTTTACATCATTACTAACCATTGTGATGATGCTGTTTACATCATTACTAACCATTGTGTAATGATGATGCTGTTTACATCATTACTAACCATTGTGTAGTGATGATGCTGTTTACATCATTACTAACCATTGTGTAGTGATGATGCTGTTTACATCATTACTAACCATTGTGTAATGATGATGCTGTTTACATCATTACTAACCATTGTGTTGATGCTGTTTACATCATTACTAACCATTGTGATGATGCTGTTTACATCATTACTAACCATTGTGTAATGATGATGCTGTTTACATCATTACTAACCATTGTGTAGTGATGATGCTGTTTACATCATTACTAACCATTGTGTAGTGATGATGCTGTTTACATCATTACTAACCATTGTGATGATGCTGTTTACATCATTACTAACCATTGTGTAGTGATGATGCTGTTTATCATTACTAACCATTGTGTAGTGATGATGCTGTTTATCATTACTAACCATTGTGTAGTGATGATGCTGTTTATCATTACTAACCATTGTGTAATGATGATGCTGTTTACATCATTACTAACCATTGTGTAATGATGATGCTGTTTACATCATGACTAACCATTGTGATGATGCTGTTTACATCATTACTAACCATTGTGTTGTGATGATGCTGTTTACATCATTACTAACCATTGTGATGATGCTGTTTACATCATTACTAACCATTGTGTATGATGATGCTGTTTACATCATTACTAACCATTGTGTAATGATGATGCTGTTTACATCATTACTAACCATTGTGTAGTGATGATGCTGTTTACATCATTACTAACCATTGTGATGATGCTGTTTACATCATTACTAACCATTGTGTAGTGATGATGCTGTTTACATCATTACTAACCATTGTGTAGTGATGATGCTGTTTACATCATTACTAACCATTGTGTAGTGATGATGCTGTTTACATCATTACTAACCATTGTGTAATGATGATGCTGTTTACATCATTACTAACCATTGTGATGATGCTGTTTACATCATTACTAACCATTGTGTAATGATGATGCTGTTTACATCATTACTAACCATTGTGATGATGCTGTTTACATCATTACTAACCATTGTGATGATGCTGTTTACATCATTACTAACCATTGTGTTGATGCTGTTTACATCATTACTAACCATCGCTGTTAGATGGTAACACCACCAGGCTGATCTGTTTATTAGACTGCAGCAGTAACACCACCAGGCTGATCTGTTTTTTAGACTGCAGCAGTAACACCACCAGGCTGATCTGTTTATTAGACTGCAGCAGTAACACCACCAGGCTGATCTGTTTATTAGACTGCAGCAGTAACACCACCAGGCTGATCTGTTTATTAGACTGCAGCAGTAACACCACCAGGCTGATCTGTTTATTAGACTGCAGCAGTAACACCACCAGGCTGATCTGTTTATTAGACTGCAGCAGTAACACCACCAGGCTGATCTGTTTATTAGACTACAGCAGTAACACCACCAGGCTGATCTGTTTATTAGACTACAGCAGTAACACCACCACCACCAGGCTGATCTGTTTATTAGACTGCAGCAGTAACACCACCAGGCTGATCTGTTTATTAGACTGCAGTAGTAACACCACCAGGCTGATCTGTTTATTAGACTGCAGCAGTAACACCACCAGGCTGATCTGTTTATTAGACTACAGCAGTAACACCACCAGGCTGATCTGTTTATTAGACTGCAGCAGTAACACCACCAGGCTGATCTGTTTATTAGACTGCAGCAGTAACACCACCAGGCTGATCTGTTTATTAGACTGCAGCAGTAACACCACCAGGCTGATCTGTTTATTAGACTGCAGCAGTAACACCACCAGGCTGATCTGTTTATTAGACTGCAGCAGTAACACCACCACCACCAGGCTGATCTGTTTATTAGACTGCAACAGTAACACCACCAGGCTGATCTGTTTATTAGACTGCAGCAGTAACACCACCAGGCTGATCTGTTTATTAGACTGCAGCAGTAACACCACCAGGCTGATCTGTTTATTAGACTGCAGCAGTAACACCACCAGGCTGATCTGTTTATTAGACTGCAGCAGTAACACCACCAGGCTGATCTGTTTATTAGACTGCAGCAGTAACACCACCACCAGGCTGATCTGTTTATTAGACTGCAGCAGTAACACCACCACCAGGCTGATCTGTTTATTAGACTGTAGCAGTAACACCACCAGGCTGATCTGTTTATTAGACTGTAGCAGTAACACCACCAGGCTGATCTGTTTATTAGACTGCAGCAGTAACACCACCAGGCTGATCTGTTTATTAGACTGCAGCAGTAACACCACCAGGCTGATCTGTTTATTAGACTGCAGCAGTAACATTACACCACCAGGCTGATCTGTTTATTAGACTGCAGCAGTAACACCACCAGGCTGATCTGTTTATTAGACTGCAGCAGTAACACCACCACCACCAGGCTGATCTGTTTATTAGACTGCAGCAGTAACACCACCAGGCTGATCTGTTTATTAGACTGCAACAGTAACACCACCAGGCTGATCTGTTTATTAGACTGCAGCAGTAACACCACCAGGCTGATCTGTTTATTAGACTGCAGCAGTAACACCACCAGGCTGATCTGTTTATTAGACTGCAGCAGTAACACCACCAGGCTGATCTGTTTATTAGACTACAGCAGTAACACCACCAGGCTGATCTGTTTATTAGACTGCAACAGTAACACCACCAGGCTGATCTGTTTATTAGACTGCAGCAGTAACACCACCAGGCTGATCTGTTTATTAGACTGCAGCAGTAACACCACCAGGCTGATCTGTTTATTAGACTGCAGTAGTAACACCACCAGGCTGATCTGTTTATTAGACTGCAGCAGTAACACCACCACCAGGCTGATTTGTATATTAGACTGCAGCAGTAACACCACCACCAGGCTGATCTGTTTATTAGACTGTAGCAGTAACACCACCAGGCTGATCTGTTTATTAGACTGTAGCAGTAACACCACCAGGCTGATCTGTTTATTAGACTGCAGCAGTAACACCACCAGGCTGATCTGTTTATTAGACTGCAGCAGTAACACCACCAGGCTGATCTGTTTATTAGACTGCAGCAGTAACACCACCAGGCTGATCTGTTTATTAGACTGCAGCAGTAACACCACCAGGCTGATCTGTTTATTAGACTGCAGCAGTAACACCACCAGGCTGATCTGTTTATTAGACTGCAGCAGTAACACCACCAGGCTGATCTGTTTATTAGACTGCAACAGTAACACCACCAGGCTGATCTGTTTATTAGACTGCAGCAGTAACACCACCAGGCTGATCTGTTTATTAGACTGCAGCAGTAACACCACCAGGCTGATCTGTTTATTAGACTGCAGCAGTAACACCACCACCACCAGGCTGATCTGTTTATTAGACTGCAGTAGTAACACCACCAGGTTGATCTGTATATTAGACTGCAGTAGTAACACCACCAGGCTGATCTGTTTATTAGACTGCAGCAGTAACACCACCACCACCAGGCTGATCTGTTTATTAGACTGCAGCAGTAACACCACCAGGCTGATCTGTTTATTAGACTGCAGCAGTACCACCACCAGGCTGATCTGTTTATTAGACTGCAACAGTAACACCACCAGGCTGATCTGTTTATTAGACTGCAGCAGTAACACCACCAGGCTGATCTGTTTATTAGACTGCAGCAGTAACACCACCAGGCTGATCTGTTTATTAGACTGCAGCAGTAACACCACCAGGCTGATCTGTTTATTAGACTGCAGCAGTAACACCACCAGGCTGATCTGTTTATTAGACTACAACAGTACCACCACCAGGCTGATCTGTTTATTAGACTACAGCAGTAACACCACCACCACCAGGCTGATCTGTTTATTAGACTGCAGCAGTAACACCACCACCACCAGGCTGATCTGTTTATTAGACTGCAGCAGTAACACCACCACCACCAGGCTGATCTGTTTATTAGACTGCAGCAGTAACACCACCACCACCAGGCTGATCTGTTTATTAGACTGCAGCAGTAACACCACCACCACCAGGCTGATCTGTTTATTAGACTGCAGCAGTAACACCACCAGGCTGATCTGTTTATTAGACTGCAGCAGTAACACCACCACCACCAGGCTGATCTGTTTATTAGACTGCAGCAGTAACACCACCAGGCTGATCTGTTTATTAGACTGCAGCAGTAACACCACCACCACCAGGCTGATCTGTTTATTAGACTGCAGCAGTAACACCACCAGGCTGATCTGTTTATTAGACTGCAGCAGTAACACCACCAGGCTGATCTGTTTATTAGACTGCAGCAGTAACACCACCACCACCAGGCTGATCTGTTTATTAGACTGCAGCAGTAACACCACCAGGCTGATCTGTTTATTAGACTGCAGCAGTAACACCACCAGGCTGATCTGTTTATTAGACTGCAGCAGTAACACCACCAGGCTGATCTGTTTATTAGACTGCAGCAGTAACACCACCAGGCTGATCTGTTTATTAGACTGCAGCAGTAACACCACCAGGCTGATCTGTTTATTAGACTGCAGCAGTAACACCACCAGGCTGATCTGTTTATTAGACTGCAGCAGTAACACCACCAGGCTGATCTGTTTATTAGACTGCAGCAGTAACACCACCAGGCTGATCTGTTTATTAGACTACAGCAGTAACACCACCAGGCTGATCTGTTTATTAGACTGCAGCAGTAACACCACCAGGCTGATCTGTTTATTAGACTGCAGCAGTAACACCACCACCACCAGGCTGATCTGTTTATTAGACTGCAGCAGTAACACCACCAGGCTGATCTGTTTATTAGACTGCAGCAGTAACACCACCAGGCTGATCTGTTTATTAGACTGCAGCAGTAACACCACCAGGCTGATCTGTTTATTAGACTGCAGCAGTAACACCACCACCACCAGGCTGATCTGTTTATTAGACTGCAGCAGTAACACCACCACCACCAGGCTGATCTGTTTATTAGACTGCAGCAGTAACACCACCAGGCTGATCTGTTTATTAGACTGCAGCAGTAACACCACCAGGCTGATCTGTTTATTAGACTACAGCAGTAACACCACCAGGCTGATCTGTTTATTAGACTGCAGCAGTAACACCACCAGGCTGATCTGTTTATTAGACTGCAGCAGTAACACCACCACCACCAGGCTGATCTGTTTATTAGACTGCAGCAGTAACACCACCAGGCTGATCTGTTTATTAGACTGCAGCAGTAACACCACCACCACCAGGCTGATCTGTTTATTAGACTCTGCAGCAGTAACACCACCACCACCAGGCTGATCTGTTTATTAGACTGCAGCAGTAACACCACCAGGCTGATCTGTTTATTAGACTGCAGCAGTAACACCACCAGGCTGATCTGTTTATTAGACTGCAGCAGTAACACCACCAGGCTGATCTGTTTATTAGACTGCAGCAGTAACACCACCAGGCTGATCTGTTTATTAGACTGCAGCAGTAACACCACCAGGCTGATCTGTTTATTAGACTGCAGCAGTAACACCACCACCACCAGGCTGATCTGTTTATTAGACTCTGCAGCAGTAACACCACCAGGCTGATCTGTTTATTAGACTGCAGCAGTAACACCACCACCACCAGGCTGATCTGTTTATTAGACTCTGCAGCAGTAACACCACCACCACCAGGCTGATCTGTTTATTAGACTGCAGCAGTAACACCACCAGGCTGATCTGTTTATTAGACTGCAGCAGTAACACCACCAGGCTGATCTGTTTATTAGACTGCAGCAGTAACACCACCAGGCTGATCTGTTTATTAGACTGCAGCAGTAACACCACCAGGCTGATCTGTTTATTAGACTGCAGCAGTAACACCACCAGGCTGATCTGTTTATTAGACTGCAGCAGTACCACCACCAGGCTGATCTGTTTATTAGACTGCAGCAGTAACACCACCAGGCTGATCTGTTTATTAGACTGCAGCAGTAACACCACCAGGCTGATCTGTTTATTAGACTGCAGCAGTAACACCACCAGGCTGATCTGTTTATTAGACTGCAGCAGTAACACCACCAGGCTGATCTGTTTATTAGACTACAGCAGTAACACCACCAGGCTGATCTGTTTATTAGACTGCAGCAGTAACACCACCACCACCAGGCTGATCTGTTTATTAGACTCTGCAGCAGTAACACCACCAGGCTGACAGAACCATTTCAAAGGAGGATAAACGTTTGTTCAGGAGGCCCGTTTTCACTCCCAAAATGCTTTAACTCCCTATTTAATTGTGTCCATGGTTCATGTCCTGCTGTGATCCATGCTGTGCCGCCAGTGTAGCGAGCGGAGTAGCGGGCGCCAACTAGCTCGTCGTACGTAGGCGCTTGGTGACCCGGGCTGCCCCAAGCCAGCCATTAGTAGAGAGGTGACCTTTGACAAACAAATCGGGTCGCTCTGGGTCGTCCTCTTTCTTTCAGAGCCGGGAGCTTCACAAACACAGCCGCCCAAACAGGGGGGGTAAACACACACACCGACATCCCTCAAGACAGGTCTGGGTAAACAACCGTGAGGTAGCAGCCAACACTCTACATATACTCACAGTGAAGACTGATCTCAGGTTATGTAGCTGGTCTATATCTACATATACTCACGGTGAAGACTGATCTCAGGTTATGTAGCTGGTCTATATCTACATATACTCACAGAGAAGACTGATCTCAGGTTATGTAGCTGGTCTATATCTACATATACTCACAGAGAAGACTGATCTCAGGTTATGTAGCTGGTCTATATCTACATATACTAATGAAGACTGATCTCCATTTAGCAGGTTTTTATCCAGTGAAGACTGACTTACAGTCATGTGTGCATACATTACTACGTATGACTGGTCTCCTACTACCCTGAAGACTGATCTCAGGTTATGTAGCTGGTCTATATCTACATATACTCACAGTGAAGACTGATCTCAGGTTATGTAGCTGGTCTATATCTACATATACTCACAGTGAAGACTGATCTCAGGTTATGTAGCTGGTCTATATCTACATATACTCACAGTGAAGACTGATCTCAGGTTATGTAGCTGGTCTATATCTACATATACTCACAGTGAAGACTGATCTCAGGTTATGTAGCTGGTCTATATCTACATATACTCACAGTGAAGACTGATCTCAGGTTATGTAGCTGGTCTATATCTACATATACTCACAGTGAAGACTGATCTCAGGTTATGTAGCTGGTCTATATCTACATATACTCACAGTGAAGACTGATCTCAGGTTATGTAGCTGGTCTATATCTACATATACTCACAGTGAAGACTGATCTCAGGTTATGTAGCTGGTCTATATCTACATATACTCACAGTGAAGACTGATCTCAGGTTATGTAGCTGGTCTATATCTACATATACTCACAGTGAAGACTGATCTCAGGTTATGTAGCTGGTCTATATCTACATATACTCACAGTGAAGACTGATCTCAGGTTATGTAGCTGGTCTATATCTACATATACTCACAGTGAAGACTGATCTCAGGTTATGTAGCTGGTCTATATCTACATATACTCACAGTGAAGACTGATCTCAGGTTATGTAGCTGGTCTATATCTACATATACTCACAGTGAAGACTGATCTCAGGTTATGTAGCTGGTCTATATCTACATATACTCACAGTGAAGACTGATCTCAGGTTATGTAGCTGGTCTATATCTACATATACTCACAGTGAAGACTGATCTCAGGTTATGTAGCTGGTCTATATCTACATATACTCACAGTGAAGACTGATCTCAGGTTATGTAGCTGGTCTATATCTACATATACTCACAGTGAAGACTGATCTCAGGTTATGTAGCTGGTCTATATCTACATATACTCACAGTGAAGACTGATCTCAGGTTATGGAGCTGGTCTATATCTACATATACTCAGAGTGAAGACTGACCTCAGGTTATGTAGCTGGTCTATATCTACATATACTCACAGTGAAGACTGATCTCAGGTTATGTAGCTGGTCTATATCTACATATACTCACAGTGAAGACTGATCTCAGGTTATGTAGCTGGTCTATATCTACATATACTCACAGTGAAGACTGATCTCAGGTTATGTAGCTGGTCTATATCTACATATACTCACAGTGAAGACTGATCTCAGGTTATGTAGCTGGTCTATATCTACATATACTCACAGTGAAGACTGATCTCAGGTTATGTAGCTGGTCTATATCTACATATACTCACGGTGAAGACTGATCTCAGGTTATGTAGCTGGTCTATATCTACATATACTCACAGAGAAGACTGATCTCAGGTTATGTAGCTGGTCTATATCTACATATACTCACAGAGAAGACTGATCTCAGGTTATGTAGCTGGTCTATATCTACATATACTAATGTAATATGCCATTTAGCAGACGCTTTTATCCAAAGCGACTTACAGTCATGTGTGCATACATTCTACGTATGGGTGGTCCCGGGAATCGAACCCACTACCCTGGCGTTACAAGCGCCATGCTCTACCATCTGAGCTACAGAAGGACAGTGAAGACTGATCTCAGGTTATGTAGCTGGTCTATATCTACATATACTCACAGTGAAGACTGATCTCAGGTTATGTAGCTGGTCTATATCTACATATACTCACAGTGAAGACTGATCTCAGGTTATGTAGCTGGTCTATATCTACATATACTCACAGTGAAGACTGATCTCAGGTTATGTAGCTGGTCTATATCTACATATACTCACAGTGAAGACTGATCTCAGGTTATGTAGCTGGTCTATATCTACATATACTCACAGTGAAGACTGATCTCAGGTTATGTAGCTGGTCTATATCTACATATACTCCCGGTGAAGACTGATCTCAGGTTATGTAGCTGGTCTATATCTACATATACTCACAGTGAAGACTGATCTCAGGTTATGTAGCTGGTCGATATCCTTCACCAGGCCTTGACTGGACCATCTCACCAGGTAATTCTCACTGGGGAGGAGGGAAGAACCAACATCAACCTTTTAGCGTTACAATCTGGCATCACAAATCAACTGTCTAGTCTCAAGATGAACAAATGACAATCGACTGACTAATGTCGCGCAGATGAGCCGTGTCTGAACAGTATCCTGGAACAGAGAAAACCCCAGGCAGGCTGGCAGCCAGGTCTGTGCTGTAACGTTCCTGGCTCTGGACTCGGGCCTAGGGCAATACTATTCCCATGATTCAGAGGTTCTCCAGAAATCCTGATGAGAGGATTCCCAAAATAGTGAGGAAATAACCAGGGAGGAATCCACTAACCAGGAGGAATCCACTAACCAGGGAATCCTCTAACTGGGAGGGAATCCTCTAACTAAAAGTAATCTTTCACTGCTTATGGGGAGGAATCTCACTAACCGGGGAAGACCACTAACCGGGAGGGAATCCACTAACCGGGAGGGAATCCTCTACCGGGAGGAATCCTCTACCATTAGGAATCCTCTCAGGTTATCTAAAAACAAGGAATCTAACCAGGAGGAATCCACTAACCAGGGAGGGAATCCTCTAACCAGGGGGAATCCTCTAACCAGGAGGAATCCTCTAACCAGGGAGGAATCCTCTAACCAGACTGGGAATCCAAAACCAGGAGGAATCCACTAACCAGGGAGGGAATCCTCTACCAGGAGGAATCCTCTAACCAGGGAGGGAATCTAACCAGGTTATTCCTCTAACCAGGAGGGAATCCTCTAACCAGGGAGAATGCTCTAACCAGGGAGGTTCTACCCAGGGAGGGAATGCTCTAACCAGGGAGGGAATCCTCTAACCAGGGAGGAATCTGATCTCTAACCAGGGAGGGAATCCTCTAACCAGGAGGAATCCTTCATACCAGGGAGGAATCCTTCAACCAGGGAGGAATGCTACTAACCAGGAAGACTCCTCCAGGGGAGTGAATCCTGGTCTAATCCTCCAACCAGAGGGAATGCTCTAACCAGAGGAATGCTCTAACCAGGGAGGTTCCTCTAACCAGGGAGGGAATCCTTCAACCAGGGAGGAATGCTCTAACCAGGAGGGAATCCTCCAACCAGGAGGAATCCTCTAACCAGGGGAGGAATCCTCTAACCAGGGAGGAATCCTCCAACCAGGAGAATGTCCAACCAGGGAGGAATGCTCTAACCAGGGATGGAATCCTCCAACCAGGAGGAATCCTCTAACCAGGGAGGAATCCTCCAACCAGGGAGGAATCCTCTAACCAGGGGAATGCTCTAACCAGGGGAATACTCTAACCAGGGGGAATCCTCCAACCAGGAGGAATCCTCCAACCAGGAGAGAATCCTCCAACCAGAGGGAATCCTCTAACCAGGGAGGGAATGCTCTAACCAGGGAGGAATGCTCTAACCAGGAGGGAATCCTCTAACCAGGAGGGAATCTCTAACCGTTAGGGAATGCTCTAACCTAGGGAATCCTCAACCAGGAGGAATCCTCTATCCAGGGAGGGAATGGTCTAACCAGGAGGGAATACCTCCAACCAGGGAGTGAATCCTCCAACCAGGAGTGAATCCTCAACCAGGTCTATCCTCCAACCAGGGAGGGAATCCTCTAACCAGGAGAGGAATCCTCTAACCAGGGAGGGAATCCTTCACCAGGGAGGGAATCCTCTAACCAGGAGAATCCTCCAACCAGGAGAATCTCTAACCTGGGAGGGAATCCTCCAACCAGGAAGGAATCCTCTAACCAGGGAGGAATGCTCTATGAACCAGGGGGAATGCTCTAACCAGGGGGAATCCTCAACCAGGAGGAATCCTCAAACCAGGATATCTACCCATACTCACCAGAGAATCCTCCAACAGAGGGAGTTTTTCCAACCAGGAATCCTCAACCAGGAGGAATCCTGTAACCAGGGAGGAATCCTCTAACCAGGGAGGAGATATCACTCTAACCAGGGAGGCTATATAAATAACTGATCTTGAGGAGGAATCCTCTAACCAGGAGCTGGACTATATCAGGGATATACTCCCAGGGAAGACTGATCCAGGGTAGGGTCTAATCTACATAACCAGGGAGACTGATCTCAGGTTATGTCCAACCAGGTCTAATCTCTAACCAGGAGAAGACTGATCCAGGTTATGTAGCCAGGGAGGAATCCTCTAACCAGGAGGAATGATCTCCAGGTTATGTAGCTGGTCTATATCTACATATACTCAACCAGGAGAAGACTGATCCAGGTTATCTAACCAGGGAGGTCTATATCTCTATACCACATATACTACTCACGGAAGACTGATCTCCAGGTTATGTCTAACCAGGAGGGAATCCTCTAACCAGGGAGGGAATCCTTCAACCAGGAGGAATGACTGATCCAGGAGGATCCTCCAACCAGGGAGGAATCCTCTAACCAGGGAGGAATCCTCCAACCAGTGAATCCTCCACCAGGAGTGATCTCAGGTTATCCTAATCCAGGTCCTAGGGAGGGAATGCTCTAACCAGGAGATATACTCAACCAGGAGGAATCCTGATCTCAGGGATGGAGCTGCTCTAACCAGGGAGGAATATCTAACCAGGGAGGAGATATCCCCCCAGGAGAATGATCTCCAGGTTAATGTCTAACCAGGTCTAGGATCCTTCAACCAGGCCTCTGACCAGGACCATCTCTAACCAGGGGAATTCTCTAACCAGGGGGAATCCTCCAACCAGGGAGGGAATCCTTCAGGGAGGAATCAAATATCAACCAGGGAGAATTCCAACCAATCTGGAGGAATCAACCAGGGAGGGAATCCTCTAACCAGGAGGGAATCCTCTAACCAGGAGGGAATCCTCTAACCAGGAGGGAATCCTCTAACCACCAGGGAGGGAATCCTGGAGGGAATGCTCTAACCAGGGAGAATGTCTCTAACCAGGAGGGAATCCTCTAACCAGGAGGGAAAACCTCAACCAGGGAGGAATGCTCTAACCAGGGAGGAATCCTCCAACCAGGAGGAATCCTCTAACCAGGAGGAATCTCTGGAACCAGGGAGGGAATACTCCCAACCAGGGTTCTCCAGGAAATCCTCTGAGGGAGGGAATCCTCTAACCAGGGAGGAAATCCCAGGGAGAATCCTTCAACCAGGAGGAATGCTCTAACCTCCAACCAGGGAGGAATCCTCTAACCAGGGAGGGAATCCTCTAACCAGGGAGGAATCCTCTAACCAGGAGGGAATGCTCCAACCAGGGAGGAATGCTCTAACCAGGAGGGAATCCTCCAACCAGGAGGGAATCCTCTCTCTAACCAGGGAGGGAATGCTCTAACCAGGGAGGGAATGCTCTAACCAGGGAGGGAATGCTCTAACCAGGGAGGGAATGCTCTAACCAGGGAGGGAATGCTCTAACCAGGGAGGAATCCTCCAACCAGGAGGGAATCCTCTAACCAGGGAGGGAATCCTCTAACCAGGGAGGGAATCCTCTAACCAGGGAGGGAATCCTCTAACCAGGGAGGGAATCCTCTAACCAGGGAGGGAATGCTCTAACCAGGGAGGGAATCCTCCAACCAGAGAGGGAATCCTCTAACCAGGGAGGAATCCTCTAACCAGGAGGAATCCTCCAACCAGGAGGGAATCCTCTAACCAGGGAGGGAATCCTCTAACCAAGGAGGGAATCCTCTAACCAGGAGGAATCCTCTAACCAGGAGGGAATCCTCCAACCAGGGAGGGAATCCTCTAACCAGGGAGGGAATCCTCTAACCAGGGAGGGAATCCTCTAACCAGGGAGGGAATCCTTCAACCAGGGAGGGAATGCTCTAACCAAGGAGGGAATGCTCTAACCAGGGAGTGAATCCTCTAACCAGGGAGGGAATCCTCCAACCAGGGAGGGAATCCTTCAACTGGGATTTCAGGAAAATGTGGGAAATTTGAGAAAGTGTCCAGAACTCTTGCGACCCTTGGCATACCTGATGACCTTTAACCCTCAGAGGAACATACCTGATGACCTTTAACCCTCAGAGGGCCACAGAGGAACATACCTGATGACCTTTAACCTTAAAAGAAACCATTCAAAACAACTCATTCCTATAAATTACAGTGTCAAATAAGAGCAATATTTTTTTGTGAGCGAATGTCTCAATTTGTCGTTATGATAAGTTTGGTAGTAACTTGGGAAAATCGTTGCGGAAATCTGTTGAAGCTCAAGTCGACTACAAAACCCACAATGCAAGACTCTCCCTATGGGCTCTATGCACTATACATGATGACATTTAACCCTATGACGTCATAGGAGGTTACATACCTGATGAACTTTGACTCAACAGGGTCGTAGAGCGACATGAGGACCTCTGCATCTTCTCCGATCTTACACACCACGTTCTTCAGGGTGACGAAGAGAGCGAAGGACGGTGTCTGGGCGAACTTGGCCTGCCTGCTCAGATCTACATTCTGTTTCTGAGACTGTCCCAGGGAGAGGAGGAGGGAACAGAGATGTTGTATTTAATACAGGGCTCCAGTAGTCTTCACTAGCCTGACTGTCATATCATCTGGGCCAAGGGCCTATGAAGGTTAAAGAAGGTTGAGAATCACACACACAAGAGAGAAGGTGACTCTTAGCTAGTTTTCAGCACTGAGGATGGACACAGTGACTTGACTGTAATTCCCCATCAGTCAGACCCATCTTCATTAGACTGGACTGTTATTCCCCATCAGTCAGACCCATCTTCATTAGACTGGACTGTTATTCCCCATCTTCATTAGACTGGACTGTAATTCCCCATCAGCCAGACCCATCTTCATTAGACTGGACTGTTATTCCCCATCAGCCAGACCCATCTTCATTAGACTGGACTGTTATTCCCCATCTTCATTAGACTGGACTGTTATTCCCCATCAGTCAGACCCATCTTCATTAGACTGGACTGTTATTCCCCATCAGCCAGACCCATCTTCATTAGACTGGACTGTTATTCCCCATCTTCATTAGACTGGACTGTTATTCCCGATCAGTCAGACCCATCTTCATTAGACTAGACTGTAATTCCCCATCAGTCAGACTCATCTTCATTAGACTGGACTGTTATTCCCCATCTTCATTAGACTGGACTGTTATTCCCCATCTTCATTAGACTGGACTGTTATTCCCCATCAGCCAGACCCATCTTCATTAGACTGGACTGTTAATTCCCCATCAGTCAGACCCATCTTCATTAGACTGGACTGTTATTCCCCATCTTCATTAGACTGGACCGTTATTCCCGATCAGTCAGACCCATCTTCATTAGACTGGACTGTTATTCCCCATCAGTCAGATCCATCTTCATTAGACTGGACTGTTATTCCCCATCAGCCAGACCCATCTTCATTAGACTGGACTGTTATTCCCCATCAGTCAGACCCATCTTCATTAGACTGGACTGTTATTACCCATCTTCATTAGACTAGACTGTTATTCCCCATCAGCCAGACCCATCTTCATTAGACTGGACAGATAGTAGATAGTGCCTGGGTCACTACTCCTTCAATAATTCCAGGAGGAGCTGGTTGAGAGAATGCCAAGAGTGTGCAAAGCTGTCAAGGCAAAAGGTGGCTACTTTGAAGAAACTAAAATATAATTTGGATTTGTTTGACACTTTTTTGGTAACTGTGTTATTCCATAGTTGATGTCTTCACTATTATTTTACAATGTAGAAAATTATTTTTTTAAACTAAGAACATCCCTGAATGACTGGTACTGTATGTGATAATGATTTTGAGAAGAGGTGCTAGTTCTGATTAAAATTCACAAAGCCCTTAAAAAAACATCTGAAAGAAGGCATTAACATTCATGATGGTGACCTGAGACAATGTAATATCACTCCATGTATACACAAAGGCAGAGATGGAAAGGTCTCACAAGAATACAACTCATAGCTGAAGGGCACTTAACCAATTTAGAGTCACTTCATAGGCTGAGCCCCAAATGGCATCATAATCCCTATAGGGCCCTTGTCAAAAGTAGTGCATTATATAGGGAATAGGGTGCAATTTAGGATGGAGATTCAGGCAGGGAGAGAGAGAGGGAGAGGTGGCGGGGGAGAGAGAGGAGAGTTGGCAGGGAGAGAGAGGAGAGTTGGCGGGGAGAGAGAGGAGAGGAGGAGAGGTGGCGGGGAGAGAGAGGAGAGGGCAGGGAGAGAGAGGACAAGGCAGAGAGAGGAGAGGTGGCGGGAGAGAGAGGAGGGGCAGGGAGAGAGAGGAGGGGCAGGGGAGAGAGGAGAGGGGGCAGGGAGAGAGAGAGGGGGCAGGGAGAGAGAGGAGAGGTGGCAGGGAGAGAGAGGAGAGGTGGCAGGGAGAGAGAGGAGAGGTGGCAGGGAGAGAGGAGAGGAGAGGTGGCAGGGAGAGAGAGGAGAGGTGGCAGGGAGAGGAGAGGGGGCAGGGAGAGAGAGAGAGGTGGCAGGGAGAGAGAGGAGAGGTGGCAGGAGGAGGAGAGGGGCAGGGAGAGGAGAGAGAGGGAGGGGGAGAGGTGGCAGGGAGAGAGAGGAGAGGGGGAGGGAGAGGGGCAGGGAGAGGAGAGAGGGGGCGGGGAGAGAGGAGAGGTGGCGGGGGAGAGAGAGAGGAGGGAGGCAGGGAGGAGAGAGGAGGAGAGGGATGGCAGGAGAGAGAGGAGAGGGGCAGGGGAGAGAGAGGAGAGGTGGCAGGGAGAGAGGGAGAGGTGGCAGGGAGAGGAGGAGAGGTGGCAGGGAGAGAGAGGAGAGGGGCAGGGAGAGAGAGAGGGGGCAGGGAGAGAGAGAGACAAGGCAGGGAGGAGAGGAGAGGGATGGGAGAGAGAGGAGAGGGATGGGAGAGAGAGGAGAGGAGGGAGAGGAGGCAGGGAGAGAGAGAGGAGAGAGAGGGAGAGAGAGGTGGCAGAGAGAGAGAGGAGGTGGCAGGGAGAGAGAGGAGGCAGGGAGAGGAGGAGGTGGCAGGGAGAGAGAGGAGGGGCAGGGAGAGAGAGGAGAGGTGGCAGAGGTGGCAGGGAGAGAGGAGAGGTGGCAGGGAGAGAGGAGAGGTGGCAGGGAGAGAGAGGAGAGGGCAGGAGAGAGAGGAGAGGTGGCAGGGAGAGAGAGGGAGAGGTGGCAGGGGAGAGAGAGGAGAGGTGGGTGGCAGGGAGAGAGAGGAGAGGTGGCAGGGAGAGAGAGGAGAGGAGAGAGAGGGCAGGGAGAGAGGGACAGGCAGGGAGAGAGAGGAGGGATGAGAGAGAGAGGTGGCAGGGAGAGAGGAGGTGGCAGGGAGAGAGAGGGTGGGGAGAGAGAGGAGAGGGCGGGGAGAGAGGAGAGGCAGGGAGAGAGAGAGGAGGGCAGGGAGAGAGAGGAGAGGGCAGGGAGAGGGAGAGGGAGGGGAGGAGAGGAGGTGGCAGGGAGAGAGAGGAGAGGGGCAGGGAGAGAGAGGAGAGGTGCAGGGAGAGAGAGGAGAGGGCAGGGAGAGAGAGGAGAGGGCAGGGAGAGAGAGGAGAGAGCAGGGAGAGAGAGGAGAGGGCAGGGAGAGAGGAGAGGGGGGGGGGAGAGAGAGGGAGGAGAGAGGGGAGAGAGGGGAGAGAGGTGGGGAGGGAGAGAGGTGGAGGAGAGAGGGGGCAGGGAGAGAGGGAGAAGGGGCAGGGAGAGAGAGAGGGATGGGAGAGAGAGGAGAGGGCAGGGAGAGAGAGGAGGGGCAGGGAGAGGAGAGGGGGCAGGGAGAGGAGGGAGGTGGCAGAGGGAGAGGGAGAGGTGGCAGGGAGAGAGGAGAGGTGGCAGGGAGAGAGAGGAGAGGGCAGGGAGAGAGGAGAGGTGGCAGGGAGAGAGAGAGGAGAGGTGGCAGGGAGAGAGGAGAGGGGCAGGGAGAGAGAGGAGAGAGGGGGGAGAGAGGAGAGTGGCAGGGAGAGAGGAGAGGTGGCAGGGAGAGAGAGGGAGAGGAGGGAGGAGGAGGAGAGGTGGCAGGGAGAGAGAGAGGGAGAGAGGTGGCAGGGAGAGAGGGAGAGGTGGCAGGGAGAGGAGAGGGGGCAGGGAGAGAGAGGAGGGGCAGGGAGAGAGAGGAGAGGTGGCAGGGAGAGAGAGGGAGAGGGTGGCAGGGAGAGAGGGAGAGGTGGCAGGGAGAGAGGAGAGGGCAGGGAGAGGAGAGGGCAGGGAGAGAGAGGAGGGGCAGGGAGAGAGAGGAGAGGTGGCAGGGAGAGAGAGGGGTGAGGGGAGAGAGAGAGAGGGCAGGAGAGAGAGGAGGAGAGGAGAGGCAGGGGAGAGAGAGGAGAGGTGGCAGGGAGAGAGAGGAGAGGGCAGGGAGAGAGAGGAGAGGGCAGGGAGAGGAGGTGGCAGAGAGGAGAGGGGAGAGGTGCAGGGAGAGAGAGGAGGGCAGGGAGGAGAGAGAGGAGAGTGGCAGGGAGAGAGAGGAGGGCAGGGGAGAGAGAGGAGAGGACAAGGCAGGGAGAGAGAGAGGAGGGAGGGAGGAGGGAGGGAGAGAGGGAGAGGGCAGGGAGAGAGAGGAGAGGTGGCAGGGAGAGAGAGGAGAGGTGGCAGGGAGAGGGAGAGGGTGGCAGGGTGGCAGGGGAGAGGAGAGAGGAGAGGGCAGGGGCAGGGAGAGAGAGGAGAGGGCAGGGAGAGAGAGGAGAGGGAGGGAGAGAGAGGAGGGGATGGGAGAGAGAGGAGAGGGGATGGGAGAGAGAGAGAGGGCAGGGAGAGAGAGGAGAGGTGGCAGGGAGAGAGAGGGGGCAGAGAGGTGGCAGGGAGAGAGAGAGAGAGAGGTGGCAGGGGAGAGAGAGGAGAGGGCAGGGAGAGAGAGGAGGGGCAGGGAGAGGAGGAGAGGCAGGGAGAGAGAGGAGAGGGAGGCAGGGAGAGAGGAGAGGTGGCAGGGAGAGAGAGGAGAGGTGGCAGGGAGAGAGAGGGCAGGGAGAGAGGGAGAGGTGGCAGGGAGAGAGAGGAGGGGTGGCAGGGAGAGAGAGGGAGAAGGCAGGGAGAGAGGGAGAGGGCAGGGAGAGAGAGGAGAGGTGGCAGGGAGAGAGAGGAGGAGAGGGGCAGGGAGAGAGAGGGACAGGCAGGGAGAGAGGGAGAGAGATGGGAGAGAGAGGAGAGGTGGCAGGGAGAGAGAGGAGAGGTGGCAGGGAGAGCAGGAGAGGTGACAGGGAGGAGAGGGTGGGCAGGGAGAGAGAGAGGGCAGGGAGAGAGGAGGGGCAGGGAGAGAGAGGAGAGGTGGGCAGGGAGAGAGGAGGGTGGCAGGGAGAGAGAGGAGGTGGCAGGGAGAGAGAGAGAGAGGTGGCAGGGAGGAGAGAGGAGAGTGGCAGGGAGGAGAGGAGGTGGCAGGGAGAGAGAGGAGGTGGGCAGGGAGAGAGAGGAGAGGAGAGCAGGGAGAGAGGAGGAGGAGCAGGAGAGAGGAGGTGAGAGGGAGAAAGAGGAATAGGGGAGAGAGAGGGAGAGGTGGCGAGAAGGAGAGAAGGAAGAGGGATCTCTCACAGGGAGAGAGAGAGAGGGGGAGGGAGGGAGAGAGAGGAGGAGAGGGAGGACAAGGCAGGGAGAGGAGAGGGAGGGAGGAGAGGAGAGGGCAGGGAGAGAGAGGAGAGGTGGCAGGGAGAGAGGGAGAGGGGCAGGGAGAGAGAGGAGGTGGCAGGGAGAGAGAGGAGAGGTGGCAGGGAGAGATCTTCTGGCAGGGAGAGAGAGGAGGGTGCAGGGAGAGAGAGGAGAGGTGGCAGGGAGAGAGGGAGAGGTGGCAGGAAGTTAGGAGGGAGGCAGGGAGAGAGAGAGGAGAGGGCAGGAGAGAGAGAGGGAGAGGGCAGGGAGAGGAGAGAGGCAGGATTGAGAGAGGAGAGGGCAGGGAGAGAGAGGAGAGGTGGCAGGGAGAGAGAGGAGAGGTGGCAGGGAGAGAGAGAGGAGTCTGGCAGGGAGGGAGAGGGAGAGGGCAGGGAGAGAGAGGAGAGGGCAGGGAGAGAGAGGAGAGGTGGCAGTTGTTCATGACGTACAGGAGGTGAGAGAGGAAAAGGCCTGAATAGTGTTAACATGTTCTATAATAACACAGCATCTCTCACAGAGAATTTCATTCCACATCGCTGCCTCTCACTGGGGAGACCATGTGGCAAAAACGGGATGTTTCATTTCTTATTTCCTGTGCATATCGTTGATGTGATCTTCTGCTTGCTCGTTGGGAGCGAGGCCAGGTTACTGTAAAATCACTGCTGATGTAAATAGGGGTTTATAAATGAATATGATTGATTGATGTCTGAACTGATGGATGTCTGAACTGATTGATGTCTGAACTGATTGATGTCTGAACTGATTGATGTCTGAACTGATTGATGTCTGAACTGATTGATGTCTGAACTGATTGATGTCTGAACTGATTGATGTCTGAACTGATTGATGTCTGAAGTGATTGATGTCTGAACTGATTGATGTCTGAACTGATTGATGTCTGAACTGATTGATGTCTGAACTGATTGATGTCTGAACTGATTGATGTCTGAACTGATTGATGTCTGAACTGATTGATGTCTGAACTGATTGATGTCTGAACTGATTGATGTCTGAACTGATTGATGTCTGAACTGATTGATGTCTGAACTGATTGATGTCTGAACTGATTGATGTCTGAACTGATTGATGTCTGAACTGATTGATGTCTGAACTGATTGATGTCTGAACTGATTGATGTCTGAACTGATTGATGTCTGAACTGATTGATGTCTGAACTGATTGATGTCTGAACTGATTGATGTCTGAACTGATTGATGTCTGAACCTTCTCCTCTTGGATCCTGTCCTCGATCTGTTTGGAAGCCGCTTCATGGGCTCTGAAGAGAGAGACGGTGCTGGTAGAGTCGGGGTCCAAGATGTTGCCATCTTTATCTCTCACCACGAGGTCTAGATCCAGGTACCTGATATACAAGGAGAGGAGAGAGGGAGAGGGGAGAGGAGAGGGAGAGGGGAGAGAGAGGGAGAGGGAGAGGGAGAGGAGAGGAGAGGAGAGGAGGGAGAGGGAGATGAGAGGGCAGAGGAGAGGGAGAGGAGAGGAGAGAGGGAGAGGCAGAGAGAGGAGAGAGGAGAGGGAGGGGGGGAGAGGAGAGGAGAGGAGGAGAGGCAGAGGCAGAGAGAGGAGAGATACATATTTCCCTCAGATTACACAGACCGACAAAGCATTTGAAAACAAACCCAATTTTGATAAACTCCCATATCTACTGGGTGAAATACCACAGTGTGTCATCACAGCAGCAATATGTATGACCGGTTGCCACAAGAAAAGGGAAACCAGTGAAGAACAAACACCATTGTAAATACAACCCATATTTATGCTTATTTATTTTCCCTTTTGTACCTTAACTATCGTTACAACACTGTACACAGTGGGGAGAACAAGTATTTGATACACTGCCGATTTTGCAGGTTTTCCTACTTACAAAGCATGTAGAGGTCTGTCATTTTTATCATAGGTACACTTCAACTGTGAGAGACGGAATCTAAAACAATCAAGAACTACAGGAAACGTATGATCTCTGTAATTGCAAACAAAGGTTTCTGTACCAAATATTAAGTTCTGATTTTCTGATGTATCAAATACTTATGTCATGCAATAACATGCTAATTAATAACTTAAAAATCATACAATGTGATTTTCTGGATTTTTGTTTTCGATTCAGTCTCTCACAGTTGAAGTGTGAAAAAATACAGACCTCTACATGCTTTGTAAGTAGGAAAACCTGCAAAATCAGCAGTGTCTCAAATACTTGTTCTCCCCACTGTATTTTCATAATATGACATTTGGAGGAGAGAGAGAGAGACATGGAGAGGGAACAAGAGAAGAAGAAAGGAGAGAAAAAGGAGAGGCAGAGAGAGAGAGAGCAGGAAAAAGGAGAGGCAGAGAGAGAAAGAGAGGAGAAAAGGGAGAGGCAGAGAGCAGAGAGAGAAGGAAAAAGGAGAGGCAGAGAGAGAGAGAGAAAAAAAGAGGAGAGGCAGAGAGAGAGAGGAAAAAAGGAGAGCAGAGAGAGAGAGAGAGGAAAAAAGGAGAGGCAGAGAGAGAGAGAGAGAGGAAAGAGAGGAGAGGCAGAGAGAGAGAGAGAGAGAGAAGAGAGAGGAGAGAGAGAGGAGAGAGAGAGAGAAGGAAAAAGGAGAGGTAGAGAGAGAGAGAGAGAGGAGAGAGGAGAGAGAGAGAGAGAGAGAGAAGGAAAGAGAGAGAGAGAGAGAGAGAGAGAGAGAGAGGAAAGAGAGGAGAGAGAGCAGAGAGGAGAGAGAGCAGACAGCCTACATCACATTGCTACTGCCTGGGCCTTCTGCCTTCTCATAACATACACACCCTTCACACAGAGCGATAAGAAGGTTGGCAGAGTAGGAGGAAAGCGGTAGGGAGGGAGAGCGAGAGAGAATCAGAGACAGATCGAGCAGAGAGAAAAATAGACTGAGCGAGTCAGTCGGAGAGAGAGAGACGGATAGAGAGAGGGAGGTAGTTTATACAGCAGTGAAGTGAACAGGGCTCATCTGAAGGACATATCTGACAGACTCTCCTCTCATCTGGTCACCCAGAGGAGCAGGGAGCTGAAGAGCGGAGAGAGGTGGCGTATATGAGCCAAACCCCCAGGCAGAGACAGCGGGGGAGACTGAAGGGCGTGGAGGTGGAGTATATGAGCCAAACCCCCAAGCAGAGACAGCGGGGAGACTGAAGGGCGTGGAGGTGGAGTATATGAGCCAAACCCCAGGCAGAGACAGCGGGGAGACTGAAGGGCGTGGAGGTGGAGTATATGAGCCAAACCCCAGGCAGAGACAGTGGGGAGACTGAAGGGCGTGGAGGTGGAGTATATGAGCCAAACCCCCAGGCAGAGACAGCGGGGAGACTGAAGGGCGTGGAGGTGGAGTATATGAGCCAAACCCCAGGCAGAGACAGTGGGGAGACTGAAGGGCGTGGAGGTGGAGTATATGAGCCAAACCCCAGGCAGAAACAGCGGGGAGACTGAAGGGCGTGGAGGTGGAGTATATGAGCCAAACCCCCAGGCAGAGACAGAGGGGAGACTGAAGGGCGTGGAGGTGGAGTATATGAGCCAAACCCCCAGGCAGAGACAGTGGGGAGACTGAAGGGCGTGGAGGTGGAGTATATGAGCCAAACCCCCAGGCAGAGACAGCGGGGAGACTGAAGGGCGTGGAGGTGGAGTATATGAGCCAAACCCCAGGCAGAGACAGCGGGGGAGACTGAAGGGCGTGGAGGTGGAGTATATGAGCCAAACCCCCAGGCAGAGACAGCGGGGAGACTGAAGGGTGTGGAGGTGGAGTATATGAGCCAAACCCCAGGCAGAGACAGCGGGGAGACCGAAGGGCGTGGAGGTGGAGTATATGAGCCAAACCCCCAGGCAGAGACAGCGGGGAGACCGAAGGGCGTGGAGGTGGAGTATATGAGCCAAACCCCAGGCAGAGACAGCGGGGGAGACCGAAGGGCGTGGAGGTGGAGTATATGAGCCAAACCCCCAGGCAGAGACAGCGGGGGAGACTGAAGGGCGTGGAGGTGGAGTATATGAGCCAAACCCCCAGGCAGAGACAGCGGGGAGACTGAAGGGCGTGGAGGAGGAGTATATGAGCCAAACCCCCAGGCAGAGACAGCGGGGAGACTGAAGGGCGTGGAGGTGGAGTATATGAGCCAAACCCCCAGGCAGAGACAGCGGGGAGACTGAAGGGCGTGGAGGTGGAGTATATGAGCCAAACCCCAGGCAGAGACAGCGGGGAGACTGAAGGGCGTGGAGGTGGAGTATATGAGCCAAACCCCCAGGCAGAGACAGCGGGGAGACTGAAGGGCGTGGAGGTGGAGTATATGAGCCAAACCCCCAGGCAGAGACAGTGGGGAGACTGAAGGGCGTGGAGGTGGAGTATATGAGCCAAACCCCAGGCAGAGACAGCGGGGAGAATGAAGGGCGTGGAGGTGGAGTATATGAGCCAAAACCCCAGGCAGAGACAGACAGAAAAGTAAGAGGACCTTTCAATTTCCTAACAGTGAGTGTTAGATACTGGGCTTCCTCCTGCTCTTCTTTTTAGAGATCTGTTTTTCAGCTCCTCCTCCATCTCTAAATCTGTTTTTCAGCTCCTCCTCCATCTCTAAAGCTGTTTTTCAGCACCTCCTCCATCTCTAAAGCTGTTTTTCAGCTCCTCCTCCATCTCTAAAGCTGTTTTTCAGCTCCTCCTCCATCTCTAAAGCTGTTTTTCAGCTCCTCCTCCATCTCTAAAGCTGTTTTTCAGCTCCTCCTCCATCTCTAAAGGTTTTTCAGCTGTTTCCATCTCTAAAGCTGTTTTTCCTCCTCCATCTCTAAAGCTGTTTTTCAGCTCCTCCTCCATCTCTAAAGCTGTTTTTCAGCTCCTTCTCCATCTCTAAAGCTGTTTTCAGCTCCTCCTCCATCTCTAAAGCTGTTTTTCAGCTCCTCCTCCATCTCTAAAGCTGTTTTTCAGCTCCTCCTCCATCTCTAAAGCTGTTTTTCAGCTCCTCCTCCATCTCTAACGCTGTTTTTCAACTCCTCCTCCATCTCTAGAGCTCTGTTTTTCAGCTCCTCCATCTCTAGAGCTCTGTTTTTAAGCTCCTCCATTTCTAGAGCTCTGTTTCTCAGCTTCTCCATCTCTAAAGCTCTGTTTTTCAGCAGCTCCATTGCTAGAACTGTTTCTCAGCTCCTCCATCTCTAGAGCTCTGTTTTTCAGCTCCTCCTCTAGAGCTCTGTATTCAGCTACTCCTCCATCTCCAGAGCTCTGTTTTAGCTCCTCCTCCTTCTCTTGAGCTCTGTTTTCAGGTCCTCCATCTCTAGAGCTCTATTTTTCAACTCCTCCTCCATCTCTCAAGCTCTGTTTTTCAGCTCCTCCTCCATCTCTAGAGCCTTTTTCAACTCCTCCATCTCTAGAGCTCTGTTTTCAGCTCCTCCATCTCTAGAGCTCTGTTTTCAACTACTCCTCCATCTCTAGAGCTCTGTTTTCAGCTCCTCCTCTAGAGCTCTGTTTTCAGCTACTCCTCCTCCATCTAGAGCTCTGTTTCAGCTCCTCCTCCTCTAGAGCTCTGTTTTCAGCTACTCCTCCTCCATCTCTAGAGCTCTGTTTCAGCTCCTCCTCCTCTAGAGCTCTGTTTTCAGCTACTCCTCCTCCATCTCTAGAGCTCTGTTTTCAGCTCCTCCTCTAGAGCTGTTTTCAACTACTCCTCCATCTCTAGAGCTCTGTTTTTCAGCTCCTCCTCTAGAGCTCTGTTTTCAGCTCCTCCTCCTCTAGAGCTCTGTTTTTCAGCTCCTCCTCCTCTAGAGCTCTGTTTTTTAGCTCCTCCTCCTCTAGAGCTCTGTTTTTCAGCTCCTCCTCTAGAGCTCTGTTTTTCAGCTCCTCCTCCTCTAGAGCTCTGTTTTTCAGCTCCTCCTCCTCTAGAGCTCTGTTTTTCAGCTCCTCCTCCTCTAGAGCTCTGTTTTTCAGCTCCTTCTCTAGAGCTCTGTTTTTCAGCTCCTCCTCCTCTAGAGCTCTGTTTTTTAGCTCCTCCTCCTCTAGAGCTCTGTTTTTCAGCTCCTCCTCCTCTAGAGGTCTGTTTTCAGCTGCTCCTCCTCTAGAGCTCTGTTTGTCAGCTCCTCCTCCTCTAGAGCTCTGTTTTCAGCTGCTCCTCCTCTAGAGCTCTGTTTTCAGCTCCTCCTCCTCTAGAGCTCTGTTTGTCAGCTCCTCCTCCTCTAGAGCTCTGTTTTCAGCTGCTCCTCCTCTAGAGCTCTGTTTTTCAGCTCCTCCTCCTCTAGAGCTCTGTTTGTCAGCTCCTCCTCCTCTAGAGCTCTGTTTGTCAGCTCCTCCTCCTCTAGAGCTCTGTTTGTCAGCTCCTCCTCCTCTAGAGCTCTGTTTTCAGCTCCTCCTCCTCTAGAGCTCTGTTTGTCAGCTCCTCCTCCTCTAGAGCTCTGTTTGTCAGCTCCTCCTCCTCTAGAGCTCTGTTTGTCAGCTGCTCCTCCTCTAGAGCTCTGTTTTCAGCTCCTCCTCCTCTAGAGCTGTTTTTCAGCTCCTCCTCCTCTAGAGCTCTGTTTGTCAGCTCCTCCTCCTCTAGAGCTCTGTTTTCAGCTGCTCCTCCTCTAGAGCTCTGTTTTTCAGCTCCTCCTCCTCTAGAGCTCTGTTTGTCAGCTCCTCCTCCTCTAGAGCTCTGTTTGTCAGCTCCTCCTCCTCTAGAGCTCTGTTTGTCAGCTCCTCCTCCTCTAGAGCTCTGTTTGTCAGCTCCTCCTCCTCTAGAGCTCTGTTTGTCAGCTCCTCCTCCTCTAGAGCTCTGTTTGTCAGCTCCTCCTCCTCTAGAGCTCTGTTTGTCAGCTGCTCCACCTCTAGAGCTCTGTTTTCAGCTGCTCCACCTCTAGAGCTCTGTTTGTCAGCTCCTCCTCCTCTAGAGCTCTGTTTTCAGCTGCTCCTCCTCTAGAGCTCTGTTTTCAGCTCCCCCTCCTCTAGAGCTCTGTTTTTCAGCTCCTCCTCCTCTAGAGCTCTGTTGTTTTCAGCTCCTCTTCCTCTAGAGCTCTGTTTTCAGCTCCTCCTCCTCTAGAGCTCTGTTTTCAGCTCCTCCTCCTCTAGAGCTCTGTTTGTCAGCTCCTCCTCCTCTAGAGCTCTGTTTTTCAGCTCCTCCTCCTCTAGAGCTCTGTTTTTCAGCTCCTCCTCCTCTAGAGCTCTGTTTTTCAGCTCCTCCTCCTCTAGAGCTCTGTTTTCAACTCCTCCTCCTCTAGAGCTCTGTTTTTCAGCTCCTCCTCCTCTAGAGCTCTGTTGTCAGCTCCTCCTCCTCTAGAGCTCTGTTGTTTTCAGCTCCTCCTCCTCTAGAGCTCTGTTTTTCAGCTCCTCCTCCTCTAGAGCTCTGTTTTTCAGCTCCTCCTCCTCTAGAGCTCTGTTTGTCAGCTCCTCCTCCTCTAGAGCTCTGTTTTCAGCTGCTCCTCCTCTAGAGCTCTGTTTTCAGCTCCTCCTCCTCTAGAGCTCTGTTTGTCAGCTCCTCCTCCTCTAGAGCTCTGTTTTCAGCTGCTCCTCCTCTAGAGCTCTGTTTTTCAGCTCCTCCTCCTCTAGAGCTCTGTTTGTCAGCTCCTCCTCCTCTAGAGCTCTGTTTGTCAGCTCCTCCTCCTCTAGAGCTCTGTTTGTCAGCTCCTCCTCCTCTAGAGCTCTGTTTTCAGCTCCTCCTCCTCTAGAGCTCTGTTTGTCAGCTCCTCCTCCTCTAGAGCTCTGTTTGTCAGCTCCTCCTCCTCTAGAGCTCTGTTTGTCAGCTGCTCCTCCTCTAGAGCTCTGTTTTCAGCTCCTCCTCCTCTAGAGCTGTTTTCAGCTCCTCCTCCTCTAGAGCTCTGTTTGTCAGCTCCTCCTCCTCTAGAGCTCTGTTTTCAGCTGCTCCTCCTCTAGAGCTCTGTTTTTCAGCTCCTCCTCCTCTAGAGCTCTGTTTGTCAGCTCCTCCTCCTCTAGAGCTCTGTTTGTCAGCTCCTCCTCCTCTAGAGCTCTGTTTGTCAGCTCCTCCTCCTCTAGAGCTCTGTTTGTCAGCTCCTCCTCCTCTAGAGCTCTGTTTGTCAGCTCCTCCTCCTCTAGAGCTCTGTTTGTCAGCTCCTCCTCCTCTAGAGCTCTGTTTTCAGGTCCTCCTCCTCTAGAGCTCTGTTTTCAGCTCCTCCTCCTCTAGAGCTCTGTTTGTCAGCTCCTCCTCCTCTAGAGCTCTGTTTGTCAGCTGCTCCACCTCTAGAGCTCTGTTTTCAGCTGCTCCACCTCTAGAGCTCTGTTTTCAGCTCCTCCTCCTCTAGAGCTCTGTTTGTCAGCTCCTCCTCCTCTAGAGCTCTGTTTTCAGCTGCTCCTCCTCTAGAGCTCTGTTTTCAGCTCCCCCTCCTCTAGAGCTCTGTTTTTCAGCTCCTCCTCCTCTAGAGCTCTGTTGTTTTCAGCTCCTCTTCCTCTAGAGCTCTGTTTTCAGCTCCTCCTCCTCTAGAGCTCTGTTTTCAGCTCCTCCTCCTCTAGAGCTCTGTTTGTCAGCTCCTCCTCCTCTAGAGCTCTGTTTTTCAGCTCCTCCTCCTCTAGAGCTCTGTTTTTCAGCTCCTCCTCCTCTAGAGCTCTGTTTTTCAGCTCCTCCTCCTCTAGAGCTCTGTTGTCAACTCCTCCTCCTCTAGAGCTCTGTTTTTCAGCTCCTCCTCCTCTAGAGCTCTGTTGTCAGCTCCTCCTCCTCTAGAGCTCTGTTGTTTTCAGCTCCTCCTCCTCTAGAGCTCTGTTTTTCAGCTCCTCCTCCTCTAGAGCTCTGTTTTTCAGCTCCTCCTCCTCTAGAGCTCTGTTTGTCAGCTCCTCCTCCTCTAGAGCTCTGTTTTTCAGCTCCTCCTCCTCTAGAGCTCTGTTTGTCAGCTCCTCCTCCTCTAGAGCTCTGTTTTTCAGCTCCTCCTCCTCTAGAGCTCTGTTTTTCAGCTCCTCCTCCTCTAGAGCTCTGTTTTCAGCTCCTCCTCCTCTAGAGCTCTGTTTTTCAGCTCCTCCTCCTCTAGAGCTCTGTTTGTCAGCTCCTCCTCCTCTAGAGCTCTGTTTTTCAGCCGCCACAGAATCCCACTCAGAGGTGAACGGTGCTGGAAGCTAATCTATGTGTTCCACTCTGCTCCCTAGCCAAAGACATTTCTCCACCTCGCAGTATTGGAATTGTCATCACACCAGGGGAAGCCCAGCTCACCTCTTCCATTTCCAGCTCATTGTCTGGACCACAACAGACCCCTGCAGGACCGGCAATAGGCACCATAGTGTGTGATGGACTACAGTAGTAACTAAACCCCTATGATTTAGGCTTGACTTATCTGATTTAAAAAAATGGGGGTTAAAGGCCCAGCGCAGTCAAAAATGTGACTTTATTGTATTTTCTTATATATTTTCACACTACGGAGGATGGAATAATGCTGGGAAAATTATAACTGTGCCCTTTTATTGTAAGAGCTGTTTGGATAGACCACCTGACATGACAGCCTGTTGTGGTGGGATGGAGGTTTGGCCTGCCTGGTGACATCACTGACTAGTTAACTGACCAATAAGGAACCTGTTCCAAACCTCTCTGCCAATAACAGCTAGTTTTACCCTCCCCCACTCAGACCAATACCTGACAGTCCTAATAAAATTACTGCTTGAGAAATTGCTCTTTGATAAGGTACTTGAGAGAGAGCGAGAGCGAGAGAGAAGGAAAGAGGAGATGCAGAGAGCGAGAGAGCGAGCTAGAGAGCGAGCTAGAGAGCGAGAGACAGAGAGAGAGGGAAAAAAGGAGGCAGAGAGCGAGAGGGAGAGCAAGAGAAGAAGAGAGCGAGAGCAAGAGAAGAAGAGAGCGAGAGCAAGAGAAGAAGAGAGCGAGAGCAAGAGAAGAAGAGAGCGAGAGCAAGAGAAGAGAGCGAGAGCAAGAGAAGAGAGCGAGAGCGACAGACAGAGCGACAGACAGACAGAGCGACAGAGCGACAGAGCGACAGAGCGACAGAGCGACAGAGCGACAGAGCGACAGAGCGACAGAGCGACAGAGCGACAGAGCGACAGAGCGACAGAGCGACAGACAGACAGACAGACAGACAGACAGACAGACAGACAGACAGACAGAGAGAGACAGAGAGAGACAGAGAGAGACAGAGAGAGACAGAGAGAGACAGAGAGAGACAGAGATAGACAGAGATAGACAGAGATAGAGAGAGAGACAGAGACACAGCAGTTCCTTACTTGTTCCCGTAGTCGATCTTAGAGGTGACTCTCTGTTTTAGCTCAGTCAGCTCGTCTTGTGGGAGCGTCCCTGACAGGATCTGAGATCGCCACTCGATCAGGTCATAGATCATGTCCCTGACAGAGTTAAACATCTCACGCCTGTCCCCCTGTAACACCAGCACACAAACAATCATACACACCTCATGAACAATCTGACCCAACACTCAATAACAGAGACGATAAGGAAGGCACTTTGGAGACGAGAGAGAAACCCACCCACTGCTCATGGAGACGAGAGAGAAACCCACCCACTGCTCATGGAGACGAGAGAGAAACCCACCCACTGCTCATGGAGACGAGAGAGAAACCCACCCACTGCTCATGGAGACGAGAGAGAAACCCACCCACTGCTCATGGAGACGAGAGAAACCCACCCACTGCTCATGGAGACTAGAGAGAAACCCACCCACTGCTCATGGAGCAGAGAGAAACCCACACACTGCTCATGGAGACGAGAGAAACCCACACACTGCTCATGGAGACGAGAGAAACCCACACACTGCTCATGGAGACGAGAGAAACCCACACACTGCTCATGGAGACGAGAGAAACCCACCCACTGCTCATGGAGACGAGAGAAACCCACACACTGCTCATGGAGACGAGAGAAACCCACACACTGCTCATGGAGACGAGAGAGAAACCTGCTCATGGGGACGAGAGAGAAACCCACCCACTGCTCATGGAGACGAGAGAGAAACCCACACACTGCTCATGGAGACGAGAGACAAACCCACACACTGCTCATGGAGACGAGAGAGAAACCCACACACTGCTCATGGAGACGAGAGACAAACCCACACACTGCTCATGGAGACGAGAGAGAAACCCACACACTGCTCATGGAGACGAGAGAGAAACCCACACTGCTCATGGAGACGAGAGAGAAACCCACACTGCTCATGGGGACAAGAGAGAAACCCACACACTGCTCATGGAGACAATGAGGTAACTTCAGAAGAGAGAGAGATTAGGTGTGTAGATTAGGTGTGTAGATTAGGTGTGTAGATTAGGCGTGCAGATTAGGCGTGCAGATTAGGCGTGCAGATTAGGCGTGTAGATACGCCGTGTAGATACGGCGTGTAGATACGGCGTGTAGATACGGCGTGTAGATACGTGACTCACTCCACTCACCACGTAGAGGTCTCTCCATATGGAAGCCCACTCCCGCAGGGTGGTGGTGACCTCCTGGACCAGAGGCAGCTCGTTGGGAATCACCGTCTCCTTGTGCCTGAAGATACAGACAGATGGTCAGTGGGCGGATCACAGGTGACAAAGGCTGTCGCCCCGAGAAACGCTGTTTCCTCCGCTGCTTCTTAAAATACTCTGAACCGCAAAGCATCATGGGATGGTTTTTAATTTGATCCAGTAGAGGCCTTCTGATCGCAGCACCTAAAATAATGTGTGTTACTCTAAACTGTTGAGTCGAGCCAATTCCTCATTCTAATTGCATATGACAACAGCAACAGTCAGGGATGGGTTACACATGATAACAGCCAGGGATGGGTTACACATGATAACAACAGTCAGGGATGGGTTACACATGACAACAACAGTCAGGGATGGGTTACACATGACAACAACAGTCAGGGATGGGTTACACATGATAACAGCAGTCAGGGATGGGTTACACATGACAACAACAGTCAGGGATGGGTTACACATGACAACAACAGTCAGGGATGGGTTACACATGATAACAGCAGTCAGGGATGGGTTACACATGATAACAACAGTCAGGGATGGGTTACACATGATAACAACAGTCAGGGATGGGTTACACATGACAACAACAGTCAGGGATGGGTTACACATGATAACAGCAGTCAGGGATGGGTTACACATGATAACAACAGTCAGGGATGGGTTACACATGATAACAACAGTCAGGGATGGGTTACACATGATAACAACAGTCAGGGATGGGTTACACATGACAACAACAGTCAGGGATGGGTTACACATGATAACAACAGTCAGGGATGGGTTACACATGACAACAACAGTCAGGGATGGATTACACATGATAACAACAGTCAGGGATGGGTTACACATGACAACAACAGTCAGGGATGGGTTACACATGACAACAACAGTCAGGGATGGGTTACACATGACAACAACAGTAAGGGATGGGTTACACATGACAACAACAGTCAGGGATGGGTTACACATGATAACAACAGTCATGGATGGGTTACACATGACAACAGTCAGGGATGGGTTACACATGACAACAACAGTCAGGGATGGGTTACACATGATAACAACAGTCAGGGATGGGTTACACATGATAACAGTCAGGGATGGGTTACACATGATAACAACAGTCAGGGATGGGTTACACATGACAACAACAGTCAGGGATGGGTTACACATGACAACAACAGTCAGGGATGGGTTACACATGACAACAACAGTCAGGGATGGGTTACACATGACAACAACAGTCAGGGATGGGTTACACATGATAACAACAGTCAGGGATGGGTTACACATGATAACAACAGCCAGGGATGGGTTACACATGACAACAACAGCCAGGGATGGGTTACACATGACAACAACAGTCAGGGATGGGTTACACATGACAACAACAGTCAGGGATGGGTTACACATGATAACAACAGTCAGGGATGGGTTACACATGACAACAACAGTCAGGGATGGATTACACATGATAACAACAGTCAGGGATGGGTTACACATGACAACAACAGTCAGGGATGGGTTACACATGACAACAACAGTCAGGGATGGGTTACACATGACAACAACAGTCAGGGATGGGTTACACATGACAACAACAGTCAGGGATGGGTTACACATGATAACAACAGTCATGGATGGGTTACACATGACAACAGTCAGGGATGGGTTACACATGACAACAACAGTCAGGGATGGGTTACACATGATAACAACAGTCAGGGATGGGTTACACATGATAACAGTCAGGGATGGGTTACACATGATAACAGTCAGGGATGGGTTACACATGACAACAACAGTCAGGGATGGGTTACACATGACAACAACAGTCAGGGATGGGTTACACATGACAACAACAGTCAGGGATGGGTTACACATGACAACAACACTCAGGGATGGGTTACACATGACAACAACAGCCAGGGATGGGTTACACATGATAACAACAGACAGGGATGGGTTACACATGACAACAACAGTCAGGGATGGGTTACACATGACAACAACAGTCAGGGATGGGTTACACATAACAACAGTCAGGGATGGGTTACACATGAAAACAACAGTCAGGGATGGGTTACACATGAAAACAACAGTCAGGGATGGGTTACACATGACAACAACAGTCAGGGATGGGTTACACATAACAACAGTCAGGGAGGGGTTACACATGACAACAACAGTCAGGGATGGGTTACACATGACAACAACAGTCAGGGATGGGTTACACATGACAACAACAGTCAGGGATGGGTTACACATGACAACAACAGTCAGGGATGGGTTACACATAACAACAGTCAGGGATGGGTTACACATGACAACAACAGTCAGGGATGGGTTACACATGATAACAACAGTCAGAGATGGGTTACACATGACAACAACAGTCAGGGATGGGTTACACATGATAACAACAGCCAGGGATGGGTTACACATGACAACAGTCAGGGATGGGTTACACATGACAACAGCCAGGGATGGGTTACCCATGATAACAACAGTCAGGGATGGGTTACACATGACAACAACAGTCAGGGATGGGTTACAAATGACAACAACAGCCAGGGATGGGTTACACATGACAACAACAGCCAGGGATGGGTTACACATGATAACAACAGTCAGGGATGGGTTACACATGACAACAGCCAGGGATGGGTTACACTTGACAATAGTCAGGGATGGGTTACACATGACAACAACCAGGGATGGGTTACACATGACAACAGTCAGGGATGGGTTACACATGATAACAACAGCCAGGGATGGGTTACACATGACAACAACAGTCAGGGATGGGTTACACATGACAACAACAGTCAGGGATGGGTTACACATGATAACAACAGCCAGGGATGGGTTACACATGATAAGAACAGCCAGGGATGGGTTACACATGACAACAGCAGCCAGGGATGGGTTACACATGACAACAACAGCCAGGGATGGGTTACACATGATAACAACAGTCAGGGATGGGTTACACATGACAACAGCCAGGGATGGGTTACACATGACAACAGTAGTCAGGGATGGGTTACACATGATAACAACAGTCAGGGATGGGTTACACATGACAACTGCCAGGGATGGGTTACACATGACAACAACAGTCAGGGATGGGTTACACATGATAACAGTCAGGGATGGGTTACACATGACAACAGTCAGGGATGGGTTACACATGACAACAGTCAGGGATGGGTTACACATGATAACAACAGTCAGGGATGGGTTACACATGATAACAACAGTCAGGGATGGGTTACACATGATAACAACAGCCAGGGATGGGTTACACATGACAACAACAGTCAGGGATGGGTTACACATGATAACAACAGTCAGGGATGGGTTACACATGATAACAACAGTCAGGGATGGGTTACACATGATAACAGCCAGGGATGGGTTACACATGATAACAACAGTCAGGGATGGGTTACACATGACAACAACAGTCAGGGATGGGTTACACATGACAACAACAGTCAGGGATGGGTTACACATGATAACAGCCAGGGATGGGTTGCACATGATAACAGCCAGGGATGGGTTACACATGACAACAGTCAGGGATGGGTTACACATGACAACAACAGTCAGGGATGGGTTACACATGACAACAGTCAGGGATGGGTTACACATGATAACAACAGCCAGGGATGGGTTACACATGACAACAGTCAGGGATGGGTTACACATGACAACAGTCAGGGATGGGTTACACATGACAACAGTCAGGGATGGGTTACACATGACAACAGTCAGGGATGGGTTACACATGATAACAACAGTCAGGGATGGGTTACACATGACAACAACAGTCAGGGATGGGTTACACATGATAACAACAGTCAGGGATGGGTTACACATGATAACAACAGTCAGGGATGGGTTACACATGATAACAACAGTCAGGGATGGGTTACACATGATAACAGCCAGGGATGGGTTACACATGATAACAACAGTCAGGGATGGGTTACACATGACAACAACAGTCAGGGATGGGTTACACATGACAACAACAGTCAGGGATGGGTTACACATGATAACAGCCAGGGATGGGTTGCACATGATAACAGCCAGGGATGGGTTACACATGACAACAGTCAGGGATGGGTTACACATGACAACAACAGTCAGGGATGGGTTACACATGACAACAGTCAGGGATGGGTTACACATGATAACAACAGCCAGGGATGGGTTACACATGACAACAGTCAGGGATGGGTTACACATGACAACAGTCAGGGATGGGTTACACATGACAACAGTCAGGGATGGGTTACACATGACAACAGTCAGGGATGGGTTACACATGATAACAACAGTCAGGGATGGGTTACACATGACAACAACAGTCAGGGATGGGTTACACATGACAACAGCCAGGGATGGGTTACACATGATAACAACAGCCAGGGATGGGTTACACATGATAACAGTCAGGGATGGGTTACACATGATAACAACAGTCAGGGATGGGTCACACATGATAACAGCCAGGGATGGGTTACACATGATAACAACAGTCAGGGATGGGTTACACATGATAACAACAGTCAGGGATGGGTTACACATGATAACAGCCAGGGATGGGTTACACATGATAACAACAGTCAGGGATGGGTTACACATGACAACAACAGTCAGGGATGGGTTACACATGATAACAACAGTCAGGGATGGGTTACACATGACAACAACAGTCAGGGATGGGTTACACATGACAACAGCCAGGGATGGGTTACACATGACAACAACCAGGGAATAGGTAACCTATATGTTATACAGAGTCCTCTACTGTCCCTCTAGAAGAGGTATCCTATATGTCATACAACGTAATCTATTTTCTGCAGACATACTGCTAAATCTTTAACGTTGTTTGTTTGAAAGCGATATGAGCAGAGTCAGAGTTCTCCCTTCGCTGTGCGAATCATTTTTTTTAAATCAATATTTCACATTACAGAGAGCTCAGTCTAAAACATCTGTTGATCCTGGAGTTTACTGGCATCAAAACTGGATTCTGACTGGTTTTAATTGGAATTCTAATTAGTCCCACACTGTGTTCTGACTACTACGGCCTTTTAAAACAAAATGTGACGTTTATTTCTGACAGAAATATCCTCGTCAAAACTACTTTTGAAACTACTTCCTTCAGTTGATTATTTCACAGCTTAAAAGGCTTTTGAAATGTTAGTTGTTCTTCGGAAAATGAAATACTAAAAATGGGACGTGACCTGAATGCTGATTGGTGCTGTGATGCCGTCCAAGAAGCCGTGCAAACCGCGTCAGACCACAACCAAATACTCCACAACCTAGCAGTTACTCATATTCCAGTTTACAGTATCCTGGTCCCAGATCTGATCTCGTTAGCCCTGATCCCAGATCTGATCTCACTATCCCTGGTCCCAGATCTGATCTCACTATCCCTGGTCCCAGATCTGATCTCACTATCCCTGGTCCCAGATCAGATCTCACTATCCCTGATCCCAGATCAGATCTCACTATCCCTGATCCCAGATCAGATCTCACTATCCCTGATCCCAGATCAGATCTCACTATCCCTGATCCCAGATCAGATCTCACTATCCCTGATCCCAGATCTGATCTCACTATCCCTGGTCCCAGATCAGATCTCTCTAGCCTGGTCCCAGATCAGATCTCTGTAGCCTGGTCCCAGATCAGATCTGGAACCACCTTTTCTATACGATCCCGACTGGAGAGCAGGGTTCAATCCCCGGAACCACCTTTTCTATACGATCCCGACTGGAGAGCAGGGTTCAATCCCCGGAACCACCTTTTCTAAACGAGTACGACTGGAGACCAAGGTTCAATCCCCGGAACCACATTTTCACTCTATTTCTGCCTCCAGCCAGCCTCCCTCATCTGATTCCCATGTCGTCTCAATAAAGTGTCAAAACATCCTAAAAAAAAAAAAAAAACTAACAGAATCAGCACTGACCCATTGCCTTCAACGGTGGCCTCCTTGAGGTGAATGTAACAGGCAGGAAAGATCCCCTGGAACAGAAGACGGGAAAGACAGGACACACAATAAATAGATTGATAGAGGACAGACCATGTGAAGCCTGGGCTTGTTTAGACTTCAGATTGATACAGGACAGACCATGTGAATAGACTTCAGATTGATAGAGGACAGACCATGTGAATAGACTTCAGATTGATAGAGGACAGACCATGTGAATAGACTTCAGATTGATACAGGACAGACCATGTGAATAGACTTCAGATTGATAAAGGACAGGCCATGTGAATAGACTTCAGATTGATACAGGACAGACCATGTGAATAGACTTCAGATTGATACAGGACAGACCATGTGAATAGACTTCAGATTGATACAGGACAGGCCATGTGAATAGACTTCAGATTGATACAGGACAGACCATGTGAATAGACTTCAGATTGATACAGGACAGACCATGCGAATAGACTTCAGATTGATACAGGACAGACCATGTGAATAGACTTCAGATTGATACAGGACAGGCCATGTGAATAGACTTCAGATTGATAGAGGACAGACCATGTGAATAGACTTCAGATTGATAGAGGACAGACCATGTGAAGCCTGGGCTTGTTTAGACTTCAGATTGATACAGGACAGGCCATGTGAAGCCTGGGCTTGTTTAGACTTCAGATTGATAGAGGACAGGCCATGTGAAGCCTGGACTTGTTTAGACTTCAGATTGATACAGGACAGACCATGTGAATAGACTTCAGATTGATACAGGACAGACCATGTGAATAGACTTCAGATTGATAGAGGACAGACCATGTGAATAGACTTCAGATTGATACAGGACAGACCATGTGAATAGACTTCAGATTGATAGAGGACAGACCATGTGAATAGACTTCAGATTGATAGAGGACAGACCATGTGAATAGACTTCAGATTGATACAGGACAGACCATGTGAATAGACTTCAGATTGATACAGGACAGGCCATGTGAAGCCTGGGCTTGTTTAGACTTCAGATTGATAGAGGACAGACCATGTGAAGCCTGGACTTGTTTAGACTTCAGATTGATACAGGACAGACCATGTGAATAGACTTCAGATTGATAGAGGACAGGCCATGTGAAGCCTGGACTTGTTTAGACTTCAGATTGATACAGGACAGACCATGTGAATAGACTTCAGATTGATAGAGGACAGACCATGTGAATAGACTTCAGATTGATAGAGGACAGGCCATGTGAATAGACTTCAGATTGATAGAGGACAGGCCATGTGAATAGACTTCAGATTGATAGAGGACAGACCATGTGAAGCCTGGGCTTGTTTAGACTTCAGATTGATACAGGACAGACCATGTGAATAGACTTCAGATTGATAGAGGACAGGCCATGTGAAGCCTGGGCTTGTTTAGACTTCAGATTGATACAGGACAGGCCATGTGAAGCCTGGGCTTGTTTAGACTTCAGATTGATAGAGGACAGGCCATGTGAAGCCTGGGCTTGTTTAGACTTCAGATTGATACAGGACAGGCCATGTGAAGCCTGGGCTTGTTTAGACTTCAGATTGATACAGGACAGGCCATGTGAAGCCTGGGCTTGTTTAGACTTCAGATTGATACAGGACAGACCATGTGAAGCCTGGGCTTGTTTAGACTTCAGATTGATAGAGGACAGACCATGTGAATAGACTTCAGATTGATAGAGGACAGACCATGTGAATAGACTTCAGATTGATACAGGACAGGCCATGTGAAGCCTGGGCTTGTTTAGACTTCAGATTGATAGAGGACAGACCATGTGAATAGACTTCAGATTGATACAGGACAGACCATGCGAAGCCTGGGCTTGTTTAGACTTCAGATTGATACAGGACAGGCCATGTGAAGCCTGGGCTTGTTTAGACTTCAGATTGATAGAGGACAGACCATGTGAATAGACTTCAGATTGATAGAGGACAGACCATGTGAATAGACTTCAGATTGATACAGGACAGGCCATGTGAATAGACTTCAGATTGATACAGGACAGGCCATGTGAAGCCTGGGCTTGTTTAGACTTCAGATTGATAGAGGACAGGCCATGTGAAGCCTGGGCTTGTTTAGACTTCAGATTGATAGAGGACAGACCATGTGAAGCCTGGACTTGTTTAGACTTCAGATTGATACAGGACAGGCCATGTGAAGCCTGGGCTTGTTTAGACTTCAGATTGATACAGGACAGGCCATGTGAATAGACTTCAGATTGATAGAGGACAGGCCATGTGAAGCCTGGGGTTTAGACTTCAGATTGATACAGGACAGGCCATGTGAAGCCTGGACTTGTTTAGACTTCAGATTGATACAGGACAGACCATGTGAAGCTGGATCATCAGTAGACTTCAGATTGATAGAGGACAGACCATGTGAATAGACTTCAGATTGATAGAGGACAGACCATGTGAATAGACCTGGAGGACTTGTTTAGACTTCAGATTGATAGAGGACAGACCATGTGAATAGACTTCAGATTGATAGAGGACAGACCATGTGAAGCCTGGGCTTGTTTAGACTTCAGATTGATAGAGGACAGACCATGTGAATAGACTTCAGATTGATAGAGGACAGACCATGTGAAGCCTGGGCTTGTTTAGACTTCAGATTGATAGAGGACAGACCATGTGAATAGACTTCAGATTGATAGAGGACAGACCATGTGAATAGACTTCAGATTGATAGAGGACAGACCATGTGAAGCCTGGGCTTGTTTAGACTTCAGATTGATAGAGGACAGACCATGTGAATAGACTTCAGATTGATAGAGGACAGACCATGTGAAGCCTGGGCTTGTTTAGACTTCAGATTGATACAGGACAGACCATGTGAATAGACTTCAGATTGATAGAGGACAGACCATGTGAAGCCTGGACTTGTTTAGACTTCAGATTGATACAGGACAGACCATGTGAATAGACTTCAGATTGATACAGGACAGACCATGTGAAGCCTGGGCTTGTTTAGACTTCAGATTGATAGAGGACAGACCATGTGAAGCCTGGGCTTGTTTAGACTTCAGATTGATACAGGACAGGCCATGTGAAGCCTGGGCTTGTTTAGACTTCAGATTGATACAGGACAGGCCATGTGAATAGACTTCAGATTGATAGAGGACAGGCCATGTGAATAGACTTCAGATTGATAGAGGACAGGCCATGTGAAGCCTGGGCTTGTTTAGACTTCAGATTGATACAGGACAGGCCATGTGAATAGACTTCAGATTGATAGAGGACAGGCCATGTGAAGCCTGGGCTTGTTTAGACTTCAGATTGATACAGGACAGGCCATGTGAATAGACTTCAGATTGATAGAGGACAGGCCATGTGAATAGACTTCAGATTGATAGAGGACAGGCCATGTGAAGCCTGGGCTTGTTTAGACTTCAGATTGATACAGGACAGACCATGTGAAGCCTGGACTTGTTTAGACTTCAGATTGATACAGGAGAGGCCATGTGAAGCCTGGACTTGTTTAGACTTCAGGACTGATCACAGATTGATAGACTTCAGATTGATAGAGGACAGACCATGTGAAGCCTGGGCTTGTTTAGACTTCAGATTGATACAGGACAGACCATGTGAATAGCCTGGGACTTTTAGACTTCAGATTGATACAGGACAGGCCATGTGAAGCCTGGACTTGTTTAGACTTCAGATTGATACAGGACAGGCCATGTGAAGCCTGGGCTTGTTTAGACTTCAGATTGATACAGGACAGACCATGTGAAGCCTAGTATGGACTGTGTTTAGACTTCAGATTGATACAGGACAGACCATGTGAAGCCTGGGCTTGTTTAGACTTCAGATTGATAGAGGACAGACCATGTGAAGCCTGGGCTTGTTTAGACTTCAGATTGATACAGGACAGACCATGTGAAGCCTGGGCTTGTTTAGACTTCAGATTGATAGAGGACAGACCATGTGAAGCCTGGGCTTGTTTAGACTTCAGATTGATACAGGACAGACCATGTGAAGCCTGGGCTTGTTTAGACTTCAGATTGATAGAGGACAGACCATGTGAAGCCTGGGCTTGTTTAGACTTCAGATTGATACAGGACAGACCATGTGAAGCCTGGGCTTGTTTAGACTTCAGATTGATAGAGGACAGACCATGTGAATAGACTTCAGATTGATACCGGACAGGCCATGTGAAGCCTGGGCTTGTTTAGACTTCAGATTGATACAGGACAGACCATGTGAAGCCTGGGCTTGTTTAGACTTCAGATTGATAGAGGACAGGCCATGTGAAGCCTGGGCTTGTTTAGACTTCAGATTGATACAGGACAGGCCATGTGAAGCCTGGGCTTGTTTACTTCAGATTGATACAGGACAGACCATGTGAATAGACTTCAGATTGATACAGGACAGACCATGTGAAGCCTGTGTCTTGTTTACCTTCAGATTGATACAGGACAGACCATGTGAAGCCTGGACTTGTTTAGACTTCAGATTGATAGAGGACAGACCATGTGAAGCCTGGGCCTTTTAGACTTCAGATTGATAGAGGACAGACCATGTGAATAGACTTCATTGTAGAACAGACCATGTGAAGCCTGGGCTTGTTTAGACTTCAGATTGATACAGGACAGACCATGTGAAGCCTGGGCTTGTTTAGACTTCAGATTGATAGTAGGACAGACCATGTGAAGCCTGGGCTTGTTTAGACTCAGATTGATAGAGGACAGTGAATAGACTTCATGTGAACAGGACAGACCATAAATAGGCTTGTCTCTAGTATGTTTAGACTTCAGATTGATAGAGGACAGACAGATTGATACAGGACAGACCATGTGGAGCCTGGGCTTGTTTAGACTTCAGATTGATAGGACATGGCCATGTGAATAGACTTCAGATGTGAAAGCCTGGACTTGTTTAGATTGGATTGATAGAGGACAGGCCATGTGAATGACTGTCAGATTGATAGAGGTTTAGACCTTCATATTGATATAGAGGACAGACCATGTGAAGCCTGGGCTTGTTTAGACTTCAGATTGATAGAGGACAGACCATGTGAATAGACTTCAGATTGATAGTAGGACAGACCATGTGAAGATGGGACTTGTTTAGACTTCAGATTGATACAGGACAGACCATTCAATAGTCTCTCAGATTGATGTGGACTATGTGAATAGACTTCAGATTGATAGAGGACAGACCATGTGAATAGACTTCAGATTGATACAGGACAGACCATGTGAATAGACTTCAGATTGATAGAGGACAGACCATGTGAAGCCTGGGCTTGTTTAGATTGGACTTGATAGTAGATGTGGGCTTGTTTACTTCAGATTGATACAGGACAGGCCATGTGAAGCCTGGACTTGTTTAGACTTCAGATTGATACAGGGACAGACCATGTGAAGCATGTGAATAGACTTCAGATTGATAGAGGACAGACCATGTGGGCTTAGACTTCAGATTGATAGAGGACAGGCCATGTGAATAGACTTCAGATTGATAGAGGACAGTGTCCATGTGTTCCTAGACTTCAGATTGATAGTAGGACAGACCATGTGAAGCCTGGGCATATGTCTTAGATTGATAGAGGACAGACCATGTGAATAGACTCAGATTGATAGAGGAGTATGTGACCATGTGAAGCCTGGTTTAGACTTCCTGATTGATAGATTGTGGGACAGGCCATGTGAAGCCTGGGCTTGTTTAGACTTCAGATTGATACAGGACAGACCATGTGAAGCCTGGACTTGGACTTGTAGACTTCAGATTGATACAGGACAGACCATGTGAAGCCTGGGCTTGTTCCTAGACTTCAGATTGATAGAGGACAGATGTGAAGCCTGGACTTGTTTAGACTTCAGATTGATACAGGACAGACCATGTGAAGCCTGGGCTTGTTTAGACTTCAGATTGATACAGGACAGACCATGTGAAGCCTGGTTTGTTTAGACTTCAGATTGATACAGGACAGGCCATGTGAAGCCTGGGTTGTTTAGACTTCAGATTGATACAGGACAGACCATGTGAATAGACTTCAGATTGATACAGGACAGACCATGTGAAGCCTGGGCTTGTTTGTGACTTCAGATTGATACAGGACAGACCATGTGAAGCCTGGGACTTGTTTCCTACAGGAAGGTCTCAGTTGATGGGACAGACCAGCCTTCAGGCAGACATGTGAATAGGACACTGTGAATTGATAGAGGACAGACCATGTGAAGCTCTAGTATGGGACTGTGTTTTGAGACTTCCAGATCATATTTCATGAGTTAAATGACATCCTGAGTCCATTGCAATTGTAGAAGGGAAAGATCAGGAGGAAACACACAAAAACAATGAGACTGTGTCAAAAATAATATTCCTACCTGTTATCTCTACATTGTGGACACATCATATTCCTACATCATAGTCTATCACATTATGACTAACAAAAGACATGAGCTCAACTTGTTTAGATTTTAGATGTTGGAATGACACTCATAGCACTCCTGAAATAGACGAAGGGAACCGCTGAGATGAAACTAAACCGTTTGAATGTTACCAACAAAAATATAATATCAACTCAGTTGTTGGACTTCCTCCTCAGCCTGTGACCTCTGTACAAGCCTGTATGTGAAGACAACGTGGACATATGTTCACCTTCAAGGAAACAACACCTGGCATTAGTCAAGCAGAACTGTCATCTCCAAAAACACAACGACGGAGGGGACCTGAAACATTCTGACAGGGACCACAGATCAGCTAGTACGAGTTTAATGGAGACATTTACCAAAACACTAGTACTGTGAACGACTGTATCATCAGTGTGTCCTTGCATAACCATCATTGTCGTGGACTGTGTCATCAGTGTTAAAACCTACTGTATCATCAGTGTGTTCCTACCTTCATATGTCTCTAGTATGTGGACGGTGTCTCCAATCTGTAGCGACAGCTCCTCGTCTCCACGGACATCGTAATTGTAGATTGCTGAGGGGAGAGAAGAAGATAAGAGGCTATTAAAAAGGACAGAAAGGAAATAAGACGCGTGGCTCCTGTGTGGCAGGATGGTTGTGTGGCAGGATGGTTGTGTGGCAGGATGGTTGTGTGGCAGGATGGTTGTGTGGCAGGATGGTTGTGTGGCAGGATGGTTGTGTGGCAGGATGGTTGTGTGGCAGGATGGTTGTGTGGCAGGATGGTTGTGTGGCAGGATGGTTGTGTGGCAGGATGGTTGTGTGGCAGGATGGTTGTGTGGCAGGACGGTTGTGTGGCAGGATGGTTGTGTGGCAGGATGGTTGTGTGGCAGGATGGTTGTGTGGCAGGATGGTTGTGTGGGTGTCATACTAAAAACATAGCGGCAGCCGAGCTCACAGAACACACACACACACACATCATATCTACTGCAAACACAGTCATCAACAACCAAGGCAACATATGTTCTACCTAACACACACACACACACACACACACACACATCATATCTGCTGCAAACACAGTCATCAACAACCAAGGCAACATATGTTCTACCTAACACACACACACACACACACACACACACACACCATATCTGCTGCAAACACAGTCATCAACAACCAAGGCAACATATGTTCTACCTAACACACACACACACACACATCATATCTGCTGCAAACACAGTCATCAACAACCAAGGCAACATATGTTCTACCTAACACACACACACACACACACACACACACCCACAGCATAACACACACACACACACACACACAGGGCCACACACACACACACACACACACACACACACACACACACACACACACACACAAATATCTGCTGCAAACACAGTCATCAAAAACCAAGACAACATATGTTCTACCTAACACACACACCACTTGCAATAAGGTTGGGGAGGACTCCACCTCTCCTCTCCTGCTGGGGGAAGGATACCATGCAGTGCCCCCCGGTCGATGGGACTACTTTACCAAGGTGAATGACAGCATAATTAAAAAGGCCTTGTCACCACAGGTATCCCTCCACCCCACCGGGCGGGTATATGTAACAGAATTAACTTCTGCTGTAGCACAGGGCTAGTGTGGAACAGCATGAATAACCCCAGCTATAACCATCACTTTCTGCTGTAGCACAGGGCTAGTGTGGAACAGCATGAATAACCCCAGCTATAACCATCACTTTCTGCTGTAGCACAGGGCCAGTGTGGAACAGCATGAATAACCCCAGCTATAACCATCACTTTCTGCTGTAGCACAGGGCTAGTGTGGAACAGGTACCGTGTGAATAACCCCAGCTATAACCATCACAGGGCTAGTGTGGAACAGCATGAATAACCCCAGCTATAGCACAGGGGGCTAGTGTGGAACAGCATGAATAACCCCAGCTATAACCATCACTTTCTGCTGTAGCACAGGGCTATAACAGTGTGGAACAGGTAGTGTGAACAGCATGAATAGCTATAACCATCACTTTAAGCACAGGGCCAGTGTGGAACAGCACTTTCTTCTGCTGTAGCACAGGGCTAGTGTGGAACAGCATGAATAACCCCAGCTAACTAACTCACTTTCTGCTGTAGGACAGGGCAGTGTGGAACAGCATGAATAACCCCAGCTATAACCATCACTTTCTGCTGTAGCACAGGGCCAGTGTGGAACAGGTACAGAATAACCCCAGCCATAACCATCACTTTCTGCTGTAGCACAGGGCTAGTGTGAACAGCATGAATAACCCCAGCTATAACCATCACTTTCTGCTGGGCTAGTGCCCTACAGAATACACCCCAGCTTTCTGCACAGGGCCAGTGTGGAACAGCATGAATAACCCCAGCTATAACCATCACTTTCTGCTGTAGCACAGGGCCTGTGGAACAGCATAATACCCCAGCTATAACCATCACTTTCTGCTGTAGCACAGGGCTAGTGTGGAACAGCATGAATAACCCCAGCTATAACATCACATCAGCATGAATAACCCCAGCTATAACCATCACTTTCTGCTGTAGCACAGGGCTAGTGTGGAACAGCATGAATAACCCCAGCTATAACCATCACTTTCTGCTGTAGCACAGGGCCCAGCATGAATAACCCCAGCTATAACCATCACTTTCTGCTGTAGCACAGGGCCAGTGTGGAACAGCATGAATGCTATACAGAAAGGTACCGTGTGAATAACAGCATAACTTTCTGCTGTAGCACAATAACAGCATGATTTGTTAGCTATAACCATCACTTTCTGCTGTAGCACAGGGCTAGTGTGGAACAGGTACCGTGTGAATAACCCCAGCTATAACCATCTGCTGTAGCACAGGGCCCTAGTGTGAAACAATAACCCCAGCTATAACAAACATCTAATACCCCAGCTATAACCATCACTTTCTGCTGTAGCACTGGGCCAGAAACAGCACAACAATAATACCCCAGCTATAACCATCACTTTCTGCTGTAGCACAGGGCATCTAATACACAGGGCCAGTGTGGAACAGGTAACTATCACAGCACTCTGCACTTTCAGAAACACACAACATCTAATAACCCTCAATAACTACACAACTAATACTCTGCGCTCTACAGAAACACACAACATAACTATCACAACTGCCCTCTGCTATCTACAGAAACACACACACCATCAATACCCTGATAACTACTGCTCTGCTCTGCCCTACAGAAACACACAACATCTAATACCCTCGATAACTATCACAACGCTCTGCTCTACAGAAACACACAACATCTAATACCCCTCGATAACTATCACAACGCTCTGCTCTGCAGAAACACACAACATCTAATACCCCTCGATAACTATCACAACGCTCTGCTCTACAGAAACACACAACATCTAATACCCTCTCCTATAACTATCTGAAACACACAACTCTGCCCTACAGAAACACACAACATCTAATACCCTCGATAACTATCACAACGCTCTGCCCCTACAGAAACACACAACATCTAATACCCTCGATAACTATCACAACGCTCTGCTCTACAGAAACACACAACATCTAATACCCCTCGATAACTATCACAACGCTCTGCTCTGAAACACACAACATCTAATACCCTATAACTATCACAACGAAAAACACACAACATCTAATACCCCTCGATAACTATCACAACGCTCTGCTCTACAGAAACACACAACATCTAATACCCTCGATAACTATCACAACGCTCTGCCCCACAGAAACACACAACATCTAATACCCTCGATAACTATCACAACGCTCTGCTCTGCCCTACAGAAACACACAACATCTAATACCCTCGATAACTATCACAACGCTCTGCTCTACAGAAACACACAACATCTAATACCCCTCGATAACTAATACGTGTCTGCTCTACAGAAACACACAACATCTAATACCCCTCGATAACTATCACAACGCTCTGCTCTGCCCTACAGAAACACACAACATCTAATACCCCTCGATAACTCTAATACCCCAACGCTCTGCTCTACAGAAACACACAACATCTAATACCCTCGATAACTATCAAAACGCTCTGCTCCTACAGAAACACACAACATCTAATACCCCTCGATAACTATCACAACGCTCTGCCCCTACAGAAACACACAACATCTAATACCCCTCGATAACTATCACAACGCTCTGCTCTAAACACACAACAATAACCTCGATAACTATCACAACTGCTCTACAGAAACACACATCTAATACCCTCGATAACTATCACAACGCTCTGCTCCCCCTACAGAAACACACAACATCACAACGCTCTGCCCTACAGAAACACACAACATCACAACGCTCTGCTCTGCAGAAACACACAACATCACAACGCTATGCTCTACAGAAACACACAACATCTAATACCCCTCGATAACTATCACAACGCTCTGCTCTACCCTACAGAAACACACACACATCACAACGCTCTGCCCTACAGAAACACACAACATCACAACGCTCTGCTCTACAGAAACACACAACATCACAACGCTCTGCTCTACAGAAACACACAACATCTAATACCCTCGATAACTATCACAACGCTCTGCTCTACAGAAACACACAACATCTAATACCCCTCGATAACTATCACAACGCTCTACCCTGCAGAAACACACAACATCTAATACCCCTCGATAACTATCACAACGCTCTGCCCTACAGAAACACACAACATCTAATACCCCTCGATAACTATCACAACGCTCTGCTCTACAGAAACACACAACATCTAATACCCCTCGATAACTATCACAACGCTCTGCTCTACAGAAACACACAACATCTAATACACCTCGATAACTATCACAACGCTCTGCTCTACAGAAACACACAACATCTAATACACCTCGATAACTATCACAACGCTCTGCTCTACAGAAACACACAACATCTAATACCCCTCGATAACTATCACAACGCTCTGCTCTACCCTACAGAAACACACAACATCACAACGCTCTGCCCTACAGAAACACACAACATCACAACGCTCTGCTCTACAGAAACACACAACATCACAACGCTATGCTCTACAGAAACACACAACATCTAATACCCCTCGATAACTATCACAACGCTCTGCTCTACCCTACAGAAACACACAACATCACAACGCTCTGCCTACAGAAACACACAACATCACAACGCTCTGCTCTACAGAAACACACAACATCACAACGCTCTGCTCTACAGAAACACACAACATCTAATACCCCTCGATAACTATCACAACGCTCTGCTCTACAGAAACACACAACATCTAATACCCTCGATAACTATCACAACGCTCTACCCTGCAGAAACACACAACATCTAATACCCTCGATAACTATCACAGCGCTCTGCCCTACAGAAACACACAACATCTAATACCCTCGATAACTATCACAACGCTCTGCTCTACAGAAACACACAACATCTAATACCCTCGATAACTATCACAACGCTCTACCCTGCAGAAACACACAACATCTAATACCCCTCGATAACTATCACAACGCTCTGCCCTACAGAAACACACAACATCTAATACCCCTCGATAATTATCACAACGCTCTGCTCTACAGAAACACACAACATCTAATACCCCTCGATAACTATCACAACGCTCTGCTCTACAGAAACACACAACATCTAATACACCTCGATAACTATCACAACGCTCTGCCCTACAGAAACACACAACATCTAATACCCCTCGATAACTATCACAACGCTCTGCTCGGCCCTACAGGAACACACAACATCTAATACCCCTCGATAACTATCACAACGCTCTGCCCCACAGAAACACACAACATCTAATACCCCTCGATAACTATCACAACGCTCTGCCCTACAGAAACACACAACATCTAATACCCCTCGATAACTATCACAACGCTCTGCTCTACAGAAACACACAACATCTAATACCCCTCGATAACTATCACAACGCTCTACCCTGCAGAAACACACAACATCTAATACCCCTCGATCACTATCACAACGCTCTGCCCTACAGAAACACACAACATCTAATACCCCTCGATAACTATCACAACGCTCTGCTCTACAGAAACACACAACATCTAATACCCCTCGATAACTATCACAACGCTCTGCTCTACAGAAACACACAACATCTAATACCCCTCGATAACTATCACAACGCTCTGCTCTGCTCTACAGAAACACACAACATCTAATACCCCTCGATAACTATCACAACGCTCTGCTCTACAGAAACACACAACATCTAATACCCCTCGATAACTATCACAACGCTCTGCCCTACAGAAACACACAACATCTAATACCCCTCGATAACTATCACAACGCTCTGCCCTACAGAAACACACAACATCTAATACCCCTCGATAACTATCACAACGCTCTGCTCTACAGAAACACACAACATCTAATACCCCTCGATAACTATCACAACGCTCTGCTCTACAGAAACACACAACATCTAATACACCTCGATAACTATCACAACGCTCTGCCCTACAGAAACACACAACATCTAATACCCCTCGATAACTATCACAACGCTCTGCTCGGCCCTACAGAAACACACAACATCTAATACCCCTCGATAACTATCACAACGATCTGCTCTACAGAAACACACAACATCTAATACCCCTCGATAACTATCACAACGCTCTGCCCCACAGAAACACACAACATCTAATACCCCTCGATAACTATCACAACGCTCTGCCCTACAGAAACACACAACATCTAATACCCCTCGATAACTATCACAACGCTCTGCCCTACAGAAACACACAACATCTAATACCCCTCGATAACTATCACAACGCTCTGCTCTACAGAAACACACAACATCTAATACCCCTCGATAACTATCACAACGCTCTGCTCGGCCCTACAGAAACACACAACATCTAATACCCCTCGATAACTATCACAACGATCTGCTCTACAGAAACACACAACATCTAATACCCCTCGATAACTATCACAACGCTCTGCCCCACAGAAACACACAACATCTAATACCCCTCGATAACTATCACAACGCTCTGCTCTGCCCTACAGAAACACACAACATCTAATACCCCTCGATAACTATCACAACGCTCTGCTCTACAGAAACACACAACATCTAATACCCCTCGATAACTATCAAAACGCTCTGCTCGGCCCTACAGAAACACACAACATCTAATACCCCTCGATAACTATCACAACGCTCTGCCCCACAGAAACACACAACATCTAATACACCTCGATAACTATCACAACGCTCTGCTCTACAGAAACACACAACATCTAATACACCTCGATAACTATCACAACGCTCTGCTCTACAGAAACACACAACATCTAATACCCCTCGATAACTATCACAACGCTCTGCTCTACCCTACAGAAACACACAACATCACAACGCTCTGCCCTACAGAAACACACAACATCACAACGCTCTGCTCTACAGAAACACACAACATCACAACGCTATGCTCTACAGAAACACACAACATCTAATACCCCTCGATAACTATCACAACGCTCTGCTCTACCCTACAGAAACACACAACATCACAACGCTCTGCCCTACAGAAACACACAACATCACAACGCTCTGCTCTACAGAAACACACAACATCACAACGCTCTGCTCTACAGAAACACACAACATCTAATACCCCTCGATAACTATCACAACGCTCTGCTCTACAGAAACACACAACATCTAATACCCCTCGATAACTATCACAACGCTCTACCCTGCAGAAACACACAACATCTAATACCCCTCGATAACTATCACAACGCTCTGCCCTACAGAAACACACAACATCTAATACCCCTCGATAACTATCACAACGCTCTGCTCTACAGAAACACACAACATCTAATACCCCTCGATAACTATCACAACGCTCTGCTCTACAGAAACACACAACATCTAATACCCCTCGATAACTATCACAACGCTCTGCTCTGCTCTACAGAAACACACAACATCTAATACCCCTCGATAACTATCACAACGCTCTGCTCTACAGAAACACACAACATCTAATACCCCTCGATAACTATCACAACGCTCTGCCCTACAGAAACACACAACATCTAATACCCCTCGATAACTATCACAACGCTCTGCCCTACAGAAACACACAACATCTAATACCCCTCGATAACTATCACAACGCTCTGCTCTACAGAAACACACAACATCTAATACCCCTCGATAACTATCACAACGCTCTGCTATACAGAAACACACAACATCTAATACACCTCGATAACTATCACAACGCTCTGCCCTACAGAAACACACAACATCTAATACCCCTCGATAACTATCACAATGCTCTGCTCGGCCCTACAGAAACACACAACATCTAATACCCCTCGATAACTATCACAACGATCTGCTCTACAGAAACACACAACATCTAATACCCCTCGATAACTATCACAACGCTCTGCCCCACAGAAACACACAACATCTAATACCCCTCGATAACTATCACAACGCTCTGCTCTGCCCTACAGAAACACACAACATCTAATACCCCTCGATAACTATCACAACGCTCTGCTCTACAGAAACACACAACATCTAATACCCCTCGATAACTATCACAACGCTCTGCTCGGCCCTACAGAAACACACAACATCTAATACCCCTCGATAACTATCACAACGCTCTGCCCCACAGAAACACACAACATCTAATACACCTCGATAACTATCACAACGCTCTGCTCTACAGAAACACACAACATCTAATACACCTCGATAACTATCACAACGCTCTGCTCTACAGAAACACACAACATCTAATACCCCTCGATAACTATCACAACGCTCTGCTCTACCCTACAGAAACACACAACATCACAACGCTCTGCCCTACAGAAACACAACATCACAACGCTCTGCTCTACAGAAACACACAACATCACAACGCTCTGCTCTACAGAAACACACAACATCTAATACCCCTTGATAACTATCACAACGCTCTGCTCTACCCTACAGAAACACACAACATCACAACGCTCTGCCCTACAGAAACATACAACATCACAACGCTCTGCCCCACAGAAACACACAAACCTAACACACCAAAACTCAGCTGAGGCCTTGCGAAGCCAACAGCCTTTCTCCAGTGTCCGCATAGAGTCCGGTAACTTGTCACTATAATTGAATAAGATATTCTACTGTGATGGGGCTAACAAAATTACACTTATCTGTGGCCATCTACAGCTGTGTCAGTCACAGCGTGCACACTGACACAATCTAATTATCAACACAAAATCATTACACCTTATTGGTGGGAAAGAAGCTCAGACACAGAACAGAAACTGTGATAATTATAGTTTCACACCTGGTTTGACCGAAGAGAGGCGGGGGAGAGAGAGAGAATCCCCTACCAGATACCTCACTGTGACTGGGTTTCAACAATGAGAGGTCATTTTCCACTTGTCAAAAGCACCACCGCAGGGGTCTGACTGGCCAGAGAAAAGATCTGATCAACTGAAAGAGAAAATAGTCTTCAACTCTATCAGTCCATTACTGCACTGACACTAACGCAGAGACAGGTGCCAGAGGGAGTAGGAGACAGGTGCCAGAGGGAGTAGGAGACAGGTGCCAGAGGGAGTAGGAGACAGGTGCCAGAGGGAGTAGGAGACAGGTGCCAGAGGGAGTAGGAGACAGGTGCCAGAGGGAGTAGGAGACAGGTGCCAGAGGGAGTAGAGACAGGTGCCAGAGGGAGTAGAGACAGGTGCCAGAGGGAGTAGAGACAGGTGCCAGAGGGAGTAGGAGACAGGTGCCAGAGGGAGTAGGAGACAGGTGCCAGAGGGAGTAGGAGACAGGTGCCAGAGGGAGTAGGAGACAGGTGCCAGAGGGAGTAGGAGACAGGTGCCAGAGGGAGTAGGAGACAGGTGCCAGAGGGAGTAGGAGACAGGTGCCAGAGGGAGTAGAGACAGGTTCCAGAGGGAGTAGAGACAGGTTCCAGAGGGAGTAGGAGACAGGTGCCAGAGGGTGTAGAGACAGGTGCCAGAGGGAGTAGAGACAGGTGCCAGAGGGAGTAGAGACAGGTGCCAGAGGGAGGAGAGACAGGTGACATAATCAGTGACATATTCAGTAATACCAGCACTGAACACAAGGGGCGCCATTTTATAACCCCCGAGCCTCTGGAATCAGAAGGTTAGCAATGCTAACACGTTACAATCCCATAAAGAATGCTAACTAAATGCTAACATGTTAATATCCCATAGAGAATGCTAACTAAATGCTAACATGTTCAAAATCCCATAGAGAATGCTAACCAAATGCTAACGAGCAAATTGCGAACATTTTATAAAGTCGCAGACCTGAACTACAGTATTTGCGGGACAGACATCCCAGCTCAAAGTTATAGAAGTAACAAACAAAAAAACGCTACTCACAGTTTTCTGCACGCACAAAACAAATATTAAACAACAAGAATCTTGATCAAGGAGGGTATTCTGTGCTGTTACTAAGTGAATGCTTGATTTTGGAAGAAGCTAACCACTAGATAGCTAAGTAGCTACTAAATTAGCAAACCAAAAAAAACATCCCGTGGCGATTTCCAAACACCTCATATACAGTATATATATTTACATATTAGTCATTTAGCAGACCCTCTTATCCAGAGATACTTATAGGCACCCTTGTAGGCACCCAATATAGGGAATAGGCACCCTATTCCCGATATTGCACACTACTTCTGACTAGGGCCCTATAGGGCTCTGATCAAGTATAGTGCACACAGTAATAGGGGAGGAGAGTGCCATTTGGGAAGCAGCCACTGTGTTCAATAAATACACTTCCTTTAGTTACTGTGTGTTCTGAGTCATCCACTTCCTTTAGTTACTGTGTGTTCTGCAATGTAAAGCCTGAGTCATCCACTTCCTTTAGTTCTGCAATGTAAAGCCTGAGTCATCCACTTCCTTTAGTTACTGTATGTTCTGCAATGTAAAGCCTGAGTCATCCACTTCCTTTAGTTACTGTATGTTCTGCAATGTAAAGCCTGAGTCATCCACTTCCTTTAGTTACTGTGTGTTCTGCAATGTAAAGCCTGAGTCATCCACTTCCTTTAGTTCCTGTATGTTCTGCAATGTAAAGCCTGAGTCATCCACTTCCTTTAGTTACTGTATGTTCTGCAATGTAAAGCCTGAGTCACCCACTTCCTTTAGTTCCTGTATGTTCTGCAATGTAAAGCCTGAGTCATCCACTTCCTTTAGTTACTGTGTGTTCTGCAATGTAAAGCCTGAGTCATCCACTTCCTTTAGTTACTGTGTGTTCTGTAATGTAAAGCCTGAGTCATCCACTTCCTTTAGTTACTGTGTGTTCTGCAATGTAAAGCCTGAGTCATCCACTTCCTTTAGTTACTGTGTGTTCTGCAATGTAAAGCCTGAGTCATCCACTTCCTTTAGTTAGTGTATGTTCTGCAATGTTCCCTAAAGCACACAGGGTAGAGACAGCAGACAGACACTACCTGGTCCAATACCTTTTCACACAGTAATGTCTCCAGATGACTCCTAAAATGACACCATAGTCCCTATATAGTGCACTCCAGGCCATTTGGGAAGCAGCCTCAGTGTTTTCTGCCAGAACAGTAATGGATGCGGGTTTGTACCTGCAGAGAGAGAGTCTGAGCTGCTCCATGGTCTCTGATGAGATGGGGAGAAGTGTTTGTTTTTTTTATAAACCTTGTCAATCTGCAGCTAATTCTCCAACTCACTTACTGACTGATACACCTGGCTGAGTTAGGCAATCAAAAAGTGGAACCACAGACCCTGGAGGAGGGTCTCAGGCACTGAGAATAACGAGGAGTTAGCATCTTAAAGCTATACTAAGTTCCAGTCCTGACTTCTCTATGTTTTTCTTCTCTAACAAGCTACTGTGTTCAGAATCTCTGATCTTAGAAACACAAACTTCCCAGTCCTAACAGTGGTCCTCCACTGCCATGTGAAGTCCCCAGTCCTAACTGTGCCATGTAAAGGTCCCAGTCCTAACTGTGCCATGTAAAGGTCCCAGTCCTAACTGTGCCATGTAAAGGTCTCAGTCCTAACTGTGCCATGTAAAGGTCTCAGTCCTAACTGTGCCATGTAAAGGTCTCAGTCCTAACTGTGCCATGTAAAGGTCTCAGTCCTAACTGTGCCATGTAAAGGTCTCAGTCCTAACTGTACCATGTAAAGGTCCCAGTCCTAACTGTACCATGTAAAGGTCCCAGTCCTAACTGTGCCATGTAAAGGTCCCAGTCCTAACTGTGCCATGTAAAGTACCCAGTCCAAACTGTGCTATGTGAAGTTCCCAGTCCTAACTGTGCTATGTGAAGTAGAGGTTGACCGACTAATCGGAATGGCCGATAAAATTGGGACGATTTCAAGTTTTCATAACAATTGGAAATATGTATTTTTGGGCGCCATTTGTTTTATACCTTTATTTAACTAGGCAAGTCAGTTAAGAGAACACATTCTTAACTGAGGAACGGTGAGTTAACTGCCTCGTTCAGGGGCAGAACGACAGATTTTCAACTTGTCCGATCGGGGGATCCAATCTTGCAACCTTACAGTTAACTAGTCCAACGCAATAACGACCTGCCTCTCTCTCGTTGCACTCCACAAGGAGACTGCGTGTTACGCGAATGCAGTAAGCCAAGGTAAGTTGCTAGCTAGCATTAAACTTATCTTATAAAAAACAATCAATCATAAACACTAGTTAACTACACATGGTTGATGATATTACTAGATATTATCTAGCGTGTCCTGCGTTGTATTCTTGTATGCTCAGTCAGATCATATGTAAGTATCTAAGTATTTGACTGAGCGGTGATAGGCAGAAGCAGGTCTGTAAACATTCAAACAGCACTTTCTTGCCAGCAGCTCTTCGTTGTGCGTCAAGCATTGCGCTGTTTATGACTTCAAGCCTATCAACTCCCGAGATGAGGCTGGTGTAAATGAAGTGAAATGGCTAGCTAGTTAGCGCGCGCCAATAGCGTTTCAAACGTCACTCGCTCTGAGCCTTCTAGTAGATGTTCCCCCTTGCTCTGCATGGGTAACGCTGCTTCGATGGTGGCTGTTGTCGTTGTGTTGCTGGTTCGATCCCAGGGAGGAGCGAGGAGAGGGACGGAAGCTATACTGTTTCACTGGCAATACTAAAGTGCCTATAAGAACATCTAACAGTCAAAGGTTAATGAAATATAAATGGCAGAGGGAAATAGTCCTATAATTCCTATAATAACTACAACCTAAAACTTCTTACCTGGGAATATTGAAGACTCATGTTAAAAGGAACCACCAGCTTTCATATGTTCTCATGTTCTGAGCAAGGAACTTCAATGTTAGCTTTCTTACATAGCACATATTGCACTTTTACTTTCTTCTCCAACACTTTGTTTTTGCATTATTTAAACCAAATTGAAGATGTTTCATTATTTACTTGAGACTAAATAGATTTTATTTATGTATTATATTAAGTTAAAATAAAAGTGTTCATTGTTCATTCAGTATTGTTGTAATTGTCATTATTACAAATAAATAAAAATTGTCCGATTAATCGGTATTTAATTTTTTGATCCTACAATAATCGGTATCGAAAAATCATAATCGTACGACCTCTAATTAGCATACTAAACAGGGCTAGTCTTCACACTATGGATTCTAGCAGAATGGAACAGTCAGAGCCTCACAGACAGGATTCAAGGCTGTGATCAACCTTTGGACTGACACAAGAGTAAGAGATAATGAGACAAGAGACAGAGATATTGAGAAGAGTAAAGAGATAATGAGACAAGAGACAGAGATATTGAGAAGAGTAAAGAGATAATGAGACAAGAGACAGAGATATTGAGAAGAGTAAAGAGATAATGAGACAAGAGATTAAAGTGAAGCGTCTCGTCTGCCTCAAAGACTTGTACGTCTGGGATCAATACGACACCCCGTAGACACACAGACAAGGTCACGCGTTTATTATGTACGTCCAGTCTGCTTTCTGACGTGCCTCTGATAACGCCTACGCAGGACTGGGAGACCAGCTAGCGAACAGTCTTCAGAGACAGAGGAGCAGCACACAGGTCGGCCTGTATTAATGTGGGGGGCTTTCCTCAGACAGACAGAGACAGGAGAATAGCTGCATAGTGTACAAACAGCAATATCTCATAAATCTATTGGAGAGAGGAGGCTGGGCTAGTCTTCTCCACCCATGAGACATGGTGTCTGTGAGTCAGAAGACTAGAGAGAGGAGGCTGGGCTAGTCTTCTCCACCCATTAGACATGGTGTCTGTGAGTCAGAAGACTAGAGAGAGGAGGCTGGGCTAGTCTTCACAGACACCATGTCTCATGGATGGAGGGTGAGAAGACTAGAGAGAGGAGGCTGGGCTAGTCTTCACAGACACCATATCTCATGGGTGGAGGGTGAGAAGACTCAAGAGAGAGAGGAGGCTGGGCTAGTCTTCACAGACACCATGTCTCACGGGTGGAGGGTGAGAAGACTAGAGAGAGGAGGCTGGGCTAGTCTTCACAGACACCATGTCTCATGGGTGGAGTCAGAAGACTAGAGAGAGGAGGCTGGGCTAGTCTTCACAGACACCATGTCTCATGGATGGAGTCAGAAGACTAGAGAGAGGAGGTTGGGCTAGTCTTCACAGACACCATGTCTCATGGGTGGAGTCAGAAGACTAGAGAGAGGAGGCTGGGCTAGTCTTCACAGACACCATGTCTCATGGATGGAGTCAGAAGACTAGAGAGAGGAGGCTGGGCTAGTCTTCACAGACACCACGTCTCATGGGTGGAGAGTCAGAAGTCTGACAAGAGAGATGAGAGGATAATGGCATCCTCCCACACGGTTCTGGAAGATCTAGAGTAAGGCTAATGAGCAGCATCATCCATAGGGCTGAATCTGCAGCACGGTAGAAGGACGGAGAATTCCCCTTATTCATGTTGAATAGAGTTCTATAGGGCTGAATCTGCAGCACGGTAGAAGGATGGAGAATTCCCCTTATTCATGTTGAATAGAGTTCTATAGGGCTGAATCTGCAGCACGGTAGAAGGAGGGAGAATTCCCCTTATTCATGTTGAATAGAGTTCTATAGGGCTGAATCTGCAGCACGGTAGAAGGAGGGAGAATTCCCCTTATTCATGTTGAATAGAGTTCTATAGGGCTGAATCTGCAGCACGGTAGAAGGAGGGAGAATTCCCCTTATTCATGTTGAATAGAGTTCTATAGGGCTGAATCTGGAGCACGGTAGAAGGAGGGAGAATTCCCCTTATTCATGTTGAATAGAGTTCTATAGGGCTGAATCTGCAGCACGGTAGAAGGAGGGAGAATTCCCCTTATTCATGTTGAATAGAGTTCTATAGGGCTGAATCTGGAGCACGGTAGAAGGAGGGAGAATTCCCTTATTCATGTTGAATGGAGTTCTATAGGGCTGAATCTGCAGCACGGTAGAAGGAGGGAGAATTCCCCTTATTCATGTTGAATAGAGTTCTATAGGGCTGAATCTGCAGCACGGTAGAAGGATGGAGAATTCCCCTTATTCATGTTGAATAGAGTTCTATAGGGCTGAATCTGCAGCACGGTAGAAGGAGGGAGAATTCCCCTTATTCATGTTGAATAGAGTTCTATAGGGCTGAATCTGCAGCACGGTAGAAGGAGGGAGAATTCCCCTTATTCATGTTGAATAGAGTTCTATAGGGCTGAATCTGCAGCACGGTAGAAGGAGGGAGAATTCCCCTTATTCATGTTGAATAGAGTTCTATAGTGCTGAATCTGCAGCACGGTAGAAGGAGGGAGAATTCCCCTTATTCATGTTGAATAGAGTTCTATAGGGCTGAATCTGCAGCACGGTAGAAGGAGGGAGAATTCCCCTTATTCATGTTGAATAGAGTTCTATAGGGCTGAATCTGGAGCACGGTAGAAGGAGGGAGAATTCCCCTTATTCATGTTGAATAGAGTTCTATAGGGCTGAATCTGCAGCACGGTAGAAGGAGGGAGAATTCCCCTTATTCATGTTGAATAGAGTTCTATAGGGCTGAATCTGGAGCACGGTAGAAGGATGGAGAATTCCCCTTATTCATGTTGAATAGAGTTCTATAGGGCTGAATCTGCAGCACGGTTAAATGTGGACAGGATAGTTTTTCGCCCAACTTTCAAGGGGCTAAATGTTGAACAGCCTGGAATCCAAACAGATGTGCTGGTGAAACAGAGTCTATCAGCTTGGATTCCAGGCTAGTCGAACTGTGGAAACCACACTGGGTGGTATTGAGTCACAACTGTGCAGCAGTAATGTTGTTGTTTGAGGTGGGTAATGGTTTGTTTCCCACAGAAGGAGTAAATCAATAACATACAACTTAGAATAACAAGATGCATATTCATCTTGTTAAATAAATAAAAAAGAGGGTTTATGATTTATTTAGTTAAAGACAATCCCATTACAAATATGTAAATCAACACTAACAACTTTGTTTCACGACACCTTATGTGAAAAGAGAGCAGCAAAGTCATGAGATGTGCACCCTGGGTAATAACATCACTCCCTCTGTCGGTATTTCATTAGTAATCCTGGGAGTAAATTAGCCATAGCAATGAATTAATCTGGCTTCGCAATTGCATTGGAAGGTTTTACCAGGCTAGGTAGAGGAGGCATTGGAGGCCAGGTAGAGGAGAGATTGGAAGGTTTTAACAGGCCAGGTAGAGGAGGCATTGGAAGGTTTTAACAGGCCAGGTAGAGGAGGCATTGGAGGCCAGGTAGAGGAGGCATTGGAGGCCAGGTAGAGGAGGCATTGGAGGCCAGGTAGAGGAGGCATTGGAGGCCAGGTAGAGGAGGCATTGGGCCAGGTAGAGGAGGCATTGGAGGCCAGGTAGAGGAGGTATTGGAAAGTTAACAGGCCAGGTAGAGGAGGCATTGGAAGGTTTTAACAGGCCAGTTAGAGGAGGCATTGGAAGGTTAACAGGCCAGGTAGAGGAGGCATTGGAGGCCAGGTAGAGGAGGTATTGGAAAGTTAACAGGCCAGGTAGAGGAGGCATTGGAGGCCAGGTAGAGGAGGTATTGGAAAGTTAACAGGCCAGGTAGAGGAGGCATTGGAAGGTTTTAACAGGCTCGGTAGACACCCAATTTTTCAGCTTTTGATTTGTTAAAAAGTTTGAAATATCCAATAAATGTCGTTCCACTTCATGATTGTGTCCCACTTGTTGATTCTTCACAAAAAATACAGTTTTATATCTTTATGTTTGAAGCCTGAAATGTGGCAAAAGGTCGCAAAGTTCAAGGGGGCCGAATACTTTCGCAAGGCACTGTATATCTGTCATGCTGGTAACCAGGTCTCTACTAAACAGACAGAGACTATATATATCTGTCATGCTGGTAACCAGGTCTCTACTAAACAGACAGAGACTATATATATATCTGTCATGCTGGTAACCAGGTCTCTACTAAACAGACAGAGACTATATATATATCTGTCATGCTGGTAACCAGGTCTCTAAACAGACAGAGACTATATATATCTGTCATGCTGGTAACCAGGTCTCTAAACAGACAGAGACTATATATATCTGTCATGCTGGTAACCAGGTCTCTACTAAACAGACAGAGACTATATATATATATATCTGTCATGCTGGTAACCAGGTCTCTACTAAACAGACAGAGACTATATATATATCTGTCATGCTGGTAACCAGGTCTCTACTAAACAGACAGAGACTATATATATCTGTCATGCTGGTAACCAGGTCTCTACTAAACAGACAGAGACTATATATATATCTGTCATGCTGGTAACCAGGTCTCTACTAAACAGACAGAGACTATATATATATCTGTCATGCTGGTAACCAGGTCTCTAAACAGACAGAGACTATATATATCTGTCATGCTGGTAACCAGGTCTCTAAACAGACAGAGACTATATATATCTGTCATGCTGGTAACCAGGTCTCTACTAAACAGACAGAGACTATATATATATATATCTGTCATGCTGGTAACCAGGTCTCTACTAAACAGACAGAGACTATATATATATCTGTCATGCTGGTAACCAGGTCTCTACTAAACAGACAGAGACTATATATATCTGTCATGCTGGTAACCAGGTCTCTACTAAACAGACAGAGACTATATATATATGTCATGCTGGTAACCAGGTCTCTACTAAACAGACAGAGACTATATATATCTGTCATGCTGGTAACCAGGTCTCTACTAAACAGACAGAGACTATATATATATGTCATGCTGGTAACCAGGTCTCTACTAAACAGACAGAGACTATATATATCTGTCATGCTGGTAACCAGGTCTCTACTAAACAGACAGAGACTATATATATCTGTCATGCTGGTAACCAGGTCTCTACTAAACAGACAGAGACTATATATATCTGTCATGCTGGTAACCAGGTCTCTACTAAACAGACAGAGACTATATATATCTGTCATGCTGGTAACCAGGTCTCTACTAAACAGAGACTATATATATCTGTCATGCTGGTAACCAGGTCTCTACTAAACAGAGACTATATATATCTGTCATGCTGGTAACCAGGCCTCTACTAAACAGACAGAGACTATATATATCTGTCATGCTGGTAACCAGGTCTCTACTAAACAGACAGAGACTATATATATATCTGTCATGCTGGTAACCAGGTCTCTAAACAGACAGAGACTATATATATATCTGTCATGCTGGTAACCAGGTCTCTACTAAACAGACAGAGACTATATATATCTGTCATGCTGGTAACCAGGTCTCTACTAAACAGACAGAGACTATATATATCTGTCATGCTGGTAACCAGGTCTCTACTAAACAGACAGAGACTATATATATCTGTCATGCTGGTAACCAGGTCTCTAAACAGACAGAGACTATATATATCTGTCATGCTGGTAACCAGGTCTCTAAACAGACAGAGACTATATATATCTGTCATGCTGGTATCCAGGTCTCTACTAAACAGACAGAGACTATATATATCTGTCATGCTGGTAACCAGGTCTCTAAACAGACAGAGACTATATATATCTGTCATGCTGGTAACCAGGTCTCTAAACAGACAGAGACTATATATATCTGTCATGCTGGTAACCAGGTCTCTAAACAGACAGAGACTATATATATCTGTCATGCTGGTAACCAGGTCTCTACTAAACAGACAGAGACTATATATATCTGTCATGTTGGTAACCAGGTCTCTACTAAACAGACAGAGGCTATATATATCTGTCATGCTGGTAACCAGGTCTCTAAACAGACAGAGACTATATATATCTGTCATGCTGGTAACCAGGTCTCTACTAAACAGACAGAGACTATATATATCTGTCATGCTGGTAACCAGGTCTCTACTAAACAGACAGAGACTATATATATATCTGTCATGCTGGTAACCAGGTCTCTACTAAACAGACAGAGACTATATATATCTGTCATGCTGGTAACCAGGTCTCTACTAAACAGACAGAGGCTATATATATCTGTCATGCTGGTAACCAGGTCTCTACTAAACAGACAGAGACTATATATATCTGTCATGCTGGTAACCAGGTCTCTAAACAGACAGAGACTATATATATCTGTCATGCTGGTAACCAGGTCTCTACTAAACAGACAGAGGCTATATATATCTGTCATGCTGGTAACCAGGTCTCTAAACAGACAGAGACTATATATATCTGTCATGATGGTAACCAGGTCTCTAAACAGACAGAGACTATATATATCTGTCATGCTGGTAACCAGGTCTCTACTAAACAGACAGAGACTATATATATCTGTCATGCTGGTAACCAGGTCTCTACTAAACAGACAGAGACTATATATATCTGTCATGCTGGTAACCAGGTCTCTAAACAGACAGAGACTATATATATCTGTCATGCTGGTATCCAGGTCTCTACTAAACAGACAGAGACTATATATATCTGTCATGCTGGTAACCAGGTCTCTAAACAGACAGAGACTATATATATCTGTCATGCTGGTAACCAGGTCTCTAAACAGACAGAGACTATATATATCTGTCATGCTGGTAACCAGGTCTCTAAACAGACAGAGACTATATATATATATCTGTCATGCTGGTAACCAGGTCTCTACTAAACAGACAGAGACTATATATATCTGTCATGCTGGTAACCAGGTCTCTACTAAACAGACAGAGACTATATATCTGTCATGCTGGTAACCAGGTCTCTAAACAGCAGTGACTGGCCAGAAAGAGGAAGGGTTTTTCACACTGTGTGTAGTGTGGGCTGGTGTTACTATTTTCATGCGGAACAGAAATGTAAAAACCTATAGTGTGTGTGTGTGTGTGTGCGTGCGTGCGTGCGTGCGTGCGTGTGCGTGCGTGCGTGTGTGTGTGTGATGCAATACTCCCACACAGACACAGCATGAGGCCCTCACTGACAGCGTAGTTTGAGAAGGTTAGAGAAGGTCAGGCAGGCCGGTCCAGGTTGGAAGGAGACTGAACCAAGAGGTCCACTTCCACCTAATGGAAGAGTCTCTACAGGAACTCATCACATAGACAGAACGCTATCAAACAGGTGTTGACATTATGAAGGTATAATGACATAGACCCACCGTTATGTCCCACCCGACCAGAGGAAGATGACATAGCGGTGGGTCTATGTCCCACCCGACCAGAGGAAGATGACATAGCGGTAGGTCTGTGTCTCACCCGACCAGAGGAAGATGACATAGTGGTGGGTCTATGTCCCACCCGACCAGAGGAAGATGACATAGCGGTAGGTCTATGTCCCACCCGACCAGAGGAAGATGACATAGCGGTGGGTCTATGTCCCACCCGACCAGAGGAAGATGACATAGCGGTAGGTCTGTGTCCCACCCGACCAGAGGAAGATGACATAGCGGTAGGTCTATGTCTCACCCGACCAGAGGAAGATGACATAGCGGTAGGTCTGTGTCTCACCCGACCAGAGGAAGATGACATAGCGGTAGGTCTGTGTCTCACCCGACCAGAGGAAGATGACATAGTGGTGGGTCTATGTCCCACCCGACCAGAGGAAGATGACATAGCGGTAGGTCTGTGTCCCACCCGACCAGAGGAAGATGACATAGCGGTAGGTCTGTGTCTCACCCGACCAGAGGAAGATGACATAGTGGTGGGTCTATGTCCCACCCGACCAGAGGAAGATGACATAGCGGTAGGTCTGTGTCTCACCCGACCAGAGGAAGATGACATAGCGGTAGGTCTGTGTGCACCCGACCAGAGGAAGATGACATAGCGGTAGGTCTATGTCCCACCCGACCAGAGGAAGATGACATAGCGGTGGGTCTATGTCCCACCCGACCAGAGGAAGATGACATAGCGGTAGGTCTGTGTCTCACCCGACCAGAGGAAGATGACATAGCGGTAGGTCTGTGTCCCACCCGACCAGAGGAAGATGACATAGTGGTGGGTCTATGTCCCACCCGACCAGAGGAAGATGACATAGCGGTAGGTCTGTGTCTCACCCGACCAGAGGAAGATGACATAGCGGTAGGTCTGTGTCCCACCCGACCAGAGGAAGATGACATAGCGGTAGGTCTGTGTCCCACCCGACCAGAGGAAGATGACATAGTGGTGGGTCTATGTCCCACCCGACCAGAGGAAGATGACATAGCGGTAGGTCTGTGTCTCACCCGACCAGAGGAAGGATGTCTGGTTCAGTAGATAAATATGTACATCTCTGCTCTGTGACGATACCCAGGGTTTCATTCTCACCGTCCTCAACCACAAGAAGCAAGCAGACCATTTCTGATAGTGCTCTGAGAGTAGGCTGCCATACAGATGCATGTCTTTATGTAGAAGCAAGCAGCAGATCAGAACCAGAAACTGGCTTCAACAGTCAACAGGACAACATTATTTCTGTTAAGCATCCCACCACTCCATCCCTCTATTCCAACCCTCCCTCCACCCACCCCTCCATCCCATCCCTCCATCCCTCTATTCCAACCCTCCCTCCATCCCATCCCTCCATCCCATCCCTCCATCCCTCTATTCCAACCCTCCCTCCACCCACCCCTCCATCCCATCCCTCCATCCCTCTATTCCAACCCTCCCTCCATCCCATCCCTCCATCCCATCCCTCCATCACTCCATCCCATCCCATCCCTCCATCACTCCATCCCATCCCATCCCTCCATCACTCCATCCCATCCCATCCCTCCATCACTCCATCCCATCCCATCCCTCCATCACTCCATCCCATCCCATCCCTCCATCACTCCATCCCATCCCATCCCTCCATCACTCCATCCCATCCCATCCCTCCATCACTCCATCCCATCACCCATCCCATCACTCCATCCCATCCCTCCATCCCATCACTCCATCCCATCCCTCCATCCCATCACTCCATCCCATCCCTCCATCACTCCATCCCATCCCTCCATCCCATCCCTCCATCCCATCCCTCCATCCCATCCCTCCATCCCATCCCTCCATCACTCCATCCCATCCCATCACTCCATCCCATCCCATCCCTCCATCACTCCATCCCATCCCATCCCTCCATCACTCCATCCCATCCCTCCATCCCATCCCTCCATCCCATCCCTCCATCCCATCACTCCATCCCATCCCTCCATCCCATCACTCCATCCACCCCTCCATCCCATCACTCCATCCCATCCCTCCATCCCATCCCTCCATCCCATCACTCCATCCCATCCCTCCATCCCATCACTCCATCCCATCCCTCCATCCCTCCATCCCATCCCTCCATCCCATCCCTCCATCCCATCCCTCCATCCCATCCCTCCATCCCATCACTCCATCCCATCCCTCCATCCCTCCATCCCATCCCTCCATCCCATCCCTCCATCCCATCACTCCATCCCATCACTCCATCCCATCCCTCCATCCCATCCCTCCATCCCATCCCTCCATCCCATCCCTCCATCACTCCATCCCATCCCTCCATCCCATCACTCCATCCCATCCCTCCATCCCATCCCTCCATCCCATCACTCCATCCCATCCCTCCACTCCATCCCATCCCTCCATCACTCCATCCCATCCCTCCATCCCATCATCCCATCCCTCCATCCCATCCCTCCATCCCATCACTCCATCCCATCCCTCCATCCCATCACTCCATCCCATCATCCCATCCCTCCATCACTCCATCCCATCCCTCCATCCCATCCCTCCATCCCTCCATCACTCCATCCCATCCCTCCATCACTCCATCCCATCCCTCCATCCCATCCCTCCATCACTCCATCCCATCCCTCCATCCCATCATCCCATCCCTCCATCCCATCCCTCCATCACTCCATCCCATCCCTCCATCCCTCCATCACTCCATCCCATCCCTCCATCACTCCATCCCATCCCTCCATCCCATCCCTCCATCACTCCATCCCATCCCTCCATCACTCCATCCCATCCCTCCATCCCATCCCTCCATCCCATCCCTCCATCCCTCCATCACTCCATCCCATCCCTCCATCACTCCATCCCATCCCTCCATCACTCCATCCCATCCCTCCATCCCATCATCCCATCACTCCATCCCATCCCTCCATCCCATCATCCCATCCCTCCATCCCTCCATCCCATCCCTCCATCCCATCCCTCCATCCCATCATCCCATCCCTCCATCCCTCCATCCCATCCCTCCATCCCATCCCTCCATCCCATCACTCCATCCCATCCCTCCATCCCATCATCCCATCACTCCATCCCATCCCTCCATCCCATCATCCCATCCCTCCATCCCTCCATCCCATCCCTCCATCCCATCACTCCATCCCATCATCCCATCCCTCCATCACTCCATCCCATCCCTCCATCCCATCCCTCCATCCCATCCCTCCATCCCATCCCTCCATCCCATCCCATCCCTCCATCACTCCATCCCATCCCTCCATCCCATCCCTCCATCCCATCCCTCCATCCCATCCCTCCATCCCATCCCTCCATCCCATCATCCCATCCCTCCATCCTCCATCCCATCCCTCCATCCCATCCCTCCATCCCATCCCTCCATCCCATCCCTCCATCCCATCCCTCCATCACTCCATCCCATCCCTCCATCCCATCCCTCCATCCCATCCCTCCATCCCATCCCTCCATCCTCCATCCCATCCCATCCCTCCATCCCATCCCTCCATCCCATCCCTCCATCCCATCCCTCCATCCCATCCCTCCATCACTCCATCCCATCCCTCCATCCCATCCCTCCATCCATCCATCCCATCCCTCCATCACTCCATCCCATCCCATCCCTCCATCACTCCATCCCATCCCTCCATCCCATCCTCCATCCATCCCATCCCTCCATCCCTCCATCCCATCCCTCCATCACTCCATCCCATCCCTCCATCCCATCCCTCCATCCCATCACTCCATCCACCCCTCCATCCCATCCCTCCATCCCATCCCTCCATCCATCCCATCCCTCCATCACTCCATCCCATCCCTCCATCCCATCACTCCATCCCATCACTCCATCCCACCCTCCATCCCATCACTCCATCCCATCACTCCATCCCATCACTCCATCCCATCCCTCCATCCCATCACTCCATCCCATCCCTCCATCCCTCCATCCCATCCCTCCATCCCATCCTCCATCCCATCCCTCCATCCCATCACTCCATCCCATCCCTCCATCCCATCACTCCATCCAATCCCTCCATCCCACCCTCCATCCCATCCCTCCATCCCATCACTCCATCCCCTCACTCCATCCCATCCCTCCATCCCACCCCTCCCCTCCATCCTCCATCCCATCCCTCCATCCCATCACTCCATCCCATCACTCCATCCCATCACTCCATCCCATCCCTCCATCACTCCATCCCATCCCTCCATCCCATCCCTCCATCCCATCCCTCCAACCCATCCCGCCATCCCATCACTCCATCCCATCACTCCATCCCATCACTCCATCCCATCCCTCCATCACTCCATCCCATCCCTCCATCCCATCCCTCCATCCCATCCCTCCAACCCATCCTCCATCCCATCACTCCATCCCATCACTCCATCCCATCCCTCCATCCCATCCCTCCATCCCATCCCTCCATCACTCCATCCCATCCCTCCATCCCATCCCTCCATCCCATCCCTCCAACCCATCCCTCCAACCCATCCCGCCATCCCATCCCTCCAACCCATCCCGCCATCCACCCACCCCTCCCAAACCTCCCTCCACCCACCCACCACTCCATCCCTCCATTCATCCAACACTCCATCCCATCCCTCCATCCCATCCCTCCATCCCATCCCTCCAACCCATCCCGCCATCCACCCACCCCTCCCAAACCTCCCTCCACCCACCCACCACTCCACCCACTCCACCCACCCCATCCCTCCATCCCTCCACCCACCCCATCCCTCCATCCCAACCATCCCTCCACCCCTACATTCCTCCATCCACCCCTCCATCCAGTCTGTGTGAAAGCAGTCTGTGTGAAAGCAGTCTGTGTGAAAGCAGTCTGTGTGAAAGCAGTCTGTGTGAAAGCAGTCTGTGTGAAAGCAGTCTGTGTGAAAGCAGTCTGTGTGATTGAGCCCAGGGGTTTAAACACTACATGTAAACAGTCTGTGTGATTGAGCCCAGGGGTTTAAACACTACATGTAAACAGTCTGTGTTATTGAGCCCAGGGGTTTAAACACTACATGTAAACAGCCTGTGTTATTGAGCCCAGGGGTTTAAACACTACATGTACACAGTCTGTGTGATTGAGCCCAGGGGTTTAAACACTACATGTACACAGTCTGTGTGATTGAGCCCAGGGGTTTAAACACTACATGTACACAGCCTGTGTTATTGAGCCCAGGGGTTTAAACACTACATGTAAACAGTCTGTGTTATTGAGCCCAGGGGTTTAAACACTACATGTAAACAGTCTGTGTTATTGAGCCCAGGGGTTTAAACACTACATGCAAACAGCCTGTGTTATTGAGCCCAGGGGTTTAAACACTACATGTAAACAGCCTGTGTGATTGAGCCCAGGGGTTTAAACACTACATGTACACAGTCTGTGTGATTGAGCCCAGGGGTTTAAACACTACATGTACACAGCCTGTGTGATTGAGCCCAGGGGTTTAAACACTACATGTACACAGTCTGTGTGATTGAGCCCAGGGGTTTAAACACTACATGTACACAGCCTGTGTTATTGAGCCCAGGGGTTTAAACACTACATGTAAACAGTCTGTGTTATTGAGCCCAGGGGTTTAAACACTACATGTAAACAGTCTGTGTTATTGAGCCCAGGGGTTTAAACACTACATGCAAACAGCCTGTGTTATTGAGCCCAGGGGTTTAAACACTACATGTAAACAGCCTGTGTGATTGAGCCCAGGGGTTTAAACACTACATATCTGTTAGCTTAGACTCAGTGTATGAGAAACCAGAGTTGTGGGTTTGGGTGGGTATGTGAGGGTCTTGTTGAGTATAGGGTGGGGGATTCAGTCACAAACTGTTGCTAGGCTTGGCTGAGGGGGCTGAGCTGAGGGGGGGCTGGGCTGAGGGGGGCTGGGCTGGGCGGGAGACAACTACTGTTTAGTCTGCTCCTCTTAACTGGTCTCTCACAACTACAGTGTGACGTGATGCAATGGAGACCTGGAAACTATATAGTATACACTAACTTTCACAAAGAAGCATTCAAAAGTATTTACAAACTATTAACAAATAACTATTTCATTGTGTATAAACACTTAAGCATTAATAAAAGGCCCGAAAAGGACAGGTCCAGGCGATAGGTATGTTAGTACCCTACTTTTAGTAGTCCCAAATGATTCCCTATTAACTATATAGTCACTACTACTGACCAGGGCCCAGAAGGATTTAATCAAAAGTAGGGTGGTATGTAGGGAATAGGAAGCCATTTGGGACTCTAGAACGGGGGACTCTCGAACGGGGGACTCTAGAACGGGGGACTCTCGAACGGGGGACTCTAGAACTGGAGACTAGAACGGGGGACTCTCGAACGGGGGACTCTCGAACTGGAACTGGAACGGGGACTCTCGAACGGGGGACTCTCGAACTGGAACTAGAACGGGGACTCTCGAACGGGGACTCTCGAACTGGAACTAGAACGGGGACTCTCGAACTGGAACTAGAACGGGGGACTCTCGAACTGGAACTAGAACGGGGACTCTCGAACTGGAACTAGAACGGGGGACTCTCGAACGGGGACTCTCGAACTCGAACTGGGGACTCTCGAACTGGAACTAGAACGGGGACTCTCGAACTGGGGGGGACTCTCGAACGGGGGACTCTCGAACTGGGGACTCTCGGGACTCTAGAACTGGAACGGGGGACTCTAGAACTGGAACTAGAACGGGGGACTCTAGAACTGGAACTAGAACGGGGGACTCTCGAACTAGGGGGACTCTCGAACGGGGACTCTCGAACGGGGGACGGGGGGACTCTCGAACGGGGGACTCTCGAACTGGAACTAGAATGGGGACTCTAGAACTGGGGACTCTCGAACGGGGGACTCTCGAACGGGGGACTCTCGAACGGGGGACTCTCGAACGGGGACACTAGAACTGGACTCTCAACGGGGGACTCTCGAACTGGGGACTCTCGAACTGGAACTGGGGGGGACTCTCGAACGGGGGACTCTAGAACTGGAACTAGAACGGGGGACTCTCGACTGGAACTAGAACTGGGACTCTCGAACGGGGGACTCTCGAACTGGAACTGGAACGGGGACTCTCGAGGAACTGGAACTAGAACGGGGGACTCTCGAACTGGAACTAGAACGGGGGACTCTAGACTCTCGACTGGAACTAGAACGGGGGGGGGACTCTAGAACTGGAACTAGAACGGGGACTCTCGAGACTCTCGAACTGGAACTAGAACGGGGGACTCTCGAACTGGAACTAGAACGGGGACTCTCGAACTGGAACTAGAACTGGGGACTCTCGAACTGGGGACTCTCGAACTGGGGACTCTCGAACGGGGACTCTCGAACTGGAACTAGAATGGGGGACTCTCGAACTGGAACTAGAACGGGGGACTCTCGAACGGGGGACTCTCGAACTGGGGACTCTCGAACTGGGGACTCTCGAACTGGAACTAGAATGGGGGACTCTCGAACTGGAACTAGAACGGGGACTCTCGAACTGGGGACTCTCGAACGGGGGACTCTCGAACTGGGAATGGGGACTCTCGAACTGGGGGACTCTCGAACGGGGACTCTAGAACTGGAACTCTCGAACTGGGGACTCTCGAACGGGGGACTCTCGAACTGGGGACTCTCGAACGGGGGACTCTCGAACGGGGGACTCTCTGGAACGGGGGACTCTCGAACGGGGACTCTAGAACTGGAACTAGAACGGGGGACTCTCGAACGGGGGACTCTCGAACTGGAACTAGAACGGGGACTCTCGAACGGGGGACTCTAGAACTGGAACTAGAACGGGGGACTCTCGAACGGGGGACTCTAGAACTGGAACTAGAACGGGGGACTCTAGAACTGGAACAAGAACGGGGACTCTAGAACTGGAACTAGAACGGGGACTCTCGAACGGGGGACTCTCGAACTGGAACTAGAACGGGGACTCTAGAACTGGAACTAGAACTGGGGACTGCAGCTGGAACTAGAGGTTCCAGGTGGGGGAAGGACTCCACACCAACTGGAACAGGAAGTGGCATTTCCTTCTCTGGGGATTCTGAACTGGAACTTAAAGAACTACAGCTGAGAGTCAGAAGACAAACAGCCTCCCTCCTCAGAACTAACTATTACAGGGGACTATAGCTGAGAGGAGACAAACAGCCTCCTCCTCACCACTACATTACAGGACTACAGCTGAGAGTCAGGGGACTCAGCCTCCCTCCTCACCACTACATTACAGGACTATAGCTGGAACAAACAGCCTCCTCCTCACCACTACATTACAGAACTACAGCTGAGAGAGACAAACAGCCTCCCTCCTCACCACAACATTACAGGACTACAGCTGAGAGTCAGGAGGACAAACAGCTTCCCTCCTCACCACTACATTACAGGACTACAGCTGAGAGGGACAAACAGCCTCCTCCTCACCACTACATTACAGGACTACAGCTGAGAGGAGACAAACAGCCTCCCTCCTCACCACTACATTACAGGACTACAGCTGAGAGGAGACAAACAGCCTCCCTCCTCACCACTACATTACAGGACTACAGCTGAGAGGAGACAAACAGCCTCCCTCCTCACCACTACATTACAGGACTACAGCTGAGAGGAGACAAACAGCCTCCCTCCTCACCACTACATTACAGGACTACAGCTGAGAGGAGACAAACAGCCTCCCTCCTCACCACTACATTACAGGACTACAGCTGAGAGGAGACAAACAGCCTCCCTCCTCACCACTACATTACAGGACTACAGCTGAGAGGAGACAAACAGCCTCCCTCCTCACCACTACATTACAGGACTACAGCTGAGAGGAGGACAAACAGCCTCCCTCCTCACCACAACATTACAGGACTACAGCTGAGAGGAGACAAACAGCCTCCCTCCTCACCACAACATTACAGGACTACAGCTGAGAGGAGACAAACAGCCTCCCTCCTCACCACTACATTACAGGACTACAGCTGAGAGGAGACAAACAGCCTCCCTCCTCACCACTACATTACAGGACTACAGCTGAGAGGAGACAAACAGCCTCCCTCCTCACCACTACATTACAGAACTACAGCTGAGAGGAGACAAACAGCCTCCCTCCTCACCACTACATTACAGGACTACAGCTGAGAGGAGACAAACAGCCTCCCTCCTCACCACTACATTACAGAACTACAGCTGAGAGGAGACAAACAGCCTCCCTCCTCACCACTACATTACAGGACTACAGCTGAGAGGAGACAAACAGCCTCCCTCCTCACCACTACATTACAGAACTACAGCTGAGAGGAGGACAAACAGCCTCCCTCCTCACCACTACATTACAGGACTACAGCTGAGAGGAGACAAACAGCCTCCCTCCTCACCACTACATTACAGGACTACAGCTGAGAGGAGGACAAACAGCCTCCCTCCTCACCACTACATTACAGGACTACAGCTGAGAGGAGACAAACAGCCTCCCTCCTCACCACTACATTACAGGACTACAGCTGAGAGGAGACAAACAGCCTCCCTCCTCACCACTACATTACAGGACTACAGCTGAGAGGAGACAAACAGCCTCCCTCCTCACCACTACATTACAGGACTACAGCTGAGAGGAGACAAACAGCCTCCCTCCTCACCACTACATTACAGGACTACAGCTGAGAGGAGACAAACAGCCTCCCTCCTCACCACAACATTACAGGACTACAGCTGAGAGGAGACAAACAGCCTCCCTCCTCACCACTACATTACAGGACTACAGCTGAGAGGAGGACAAACAGCCTCCTCCTCACCACTACATTACAGGACTACAGCTGAGAGGAGACAAACAGCCTCCCTCCTCACCACTACATTACAGAACTACAGCTGAGAGGAGACAAACAGCCTCCCTCCTCACCACTACATTACAGAACTACAGCTGAGAGGAGACAAACAGCCTCCCTCCTCACCACTACATTACAGGACTACAGCTGAGAGGAGACAAACAGCCTCCCTCCTCACCACTACATTACAGGACTACAGCTGAGAGTCAGAGACAAACAGCCTCCCTCCTCACCACTACATTACAGGACTACAGCTGAGAGGAGACAAACAGCCTCCCTCCTCACCACTACATTACAGGACTACAGCTGAGAGGAGACAAACAGCCTCCCTCCTCACCACTACATTACAGGACTACAGCTGAGAGGAGACAAACAGCCTCCCTCCTCACCACTACATTACAGGACTACAGCTGAGAGGAGACAAACAGCCTCCCTCCTCACCACAACATTACAGGACTACAGCTGAGAGGAGACAAACAGCCTCCCTCCTCACCACTACATTACAGGACTACAGCTGAGAGTCAGGAGGACAAACAGCCTCCCTCCTCACCACAACATTACAGGACTACAGCTGAGAGGAGACAAACAGCCTCCCTCCTCACCACTACATTACAGGACTACAGCTGAGAGTCAGGAGACAAACAGCCTCCCTCCTCACCACTACATTACAGGACTACAGCTGAGAGGAGACAAACAGCCTCCCTCCTCACCACTACATTACAGGACTACAGCTGAGAGGAGACAAACAGCCTCCCTCCTCACCACTACATTACAGGACTACAGCTGAGAGGAGACAAACAGCCTCCCTCCTCACCACTACATTACAGGACTACAGCTGAGAGGAGACAAACAGCCTCCCTCCTCACCACAACATTACAGGACTACAGCTGAGAGGAGACAAACAGCCTCCTCCTCACCACTACATTACAGGACTACAGCTGAGAGGAGACAAACAGCCTCCCTCCTCACCACTACATTACAGAACTACAGCTGAGAGGAGACAAACAGCCTCCTCCTCACCACTACATTACAGGACTACAGCTGAGAGGAGACAAACAGCCTCCCTCCTCACCACTACATTACAGAACTACAGCTGAGAGGAGACAAACAGCCTCCCTCCTCACCACTACATTACAGGACTACAGCTGAGAGGAGACAAACAGCCTCCCTCCTCACCACAACATTACAGAACTACAGCTGAGAGTCAGGAGGACAAACAGCCTCCCTCCTCACCACTACATTACAGAACTACAGCTGAGAGGAGACAAACAGCCTCCCTCCTCACCACTACATTACAGGACTACAGCTGAGAGGAGGACAAACAGCCTCCCTCCTCACCACTACATTACAGGACTACAGCTGAGAGGAGACAAACAGCCTCCCTCCTCACCACTACATTACAGAACTACAGCTGAGAGGACACAAACAGCCTCCCTCCTCACCACAACATTACAGGACTACAGCTGAGAGGAGACAAACAGCCTCCCTCCTCACCACTACATTACAGGACTACAGCTGAGAGTCAGGAGGACAAACAGCCTCCCTCCTCACCACTACATTACAGGACTACAGCTGAGAGTCAGGAGGACAAACAGCCTCCCTCCTCACCACTACATTACAGGACTACAGCTGAGAGTCAGGAGGACAAACAGCCTCCCTCCTCACTACTACATTACAGGACTACAGCTGAGAGTCAGGAGGACAAACAGCCTCCCTCCTCACCACTACATTACAGGACTACAGCTGAGAGGAGACAAACAGCCTCCTCCTCACCACAACATTACAGGACTACAGCTGAGAGGAGACAAACAGCCTCCCTCCTCACCACATTACAGGACTACAGCTGAGAGGAGACAAACAGCCTCCCTCCTCACCACTACATTACAGGACTACAGCTGAGAGGAGACAAACAGCCTCCCTCCTCACCACTACATTACAGAACTACAGCTGAGAGGAGACAAACAGCCTCCCTCCTCACCACTACATTACAGGACTACAGCTGAGAGGAGACAAACAGCCTCCCTCCTCACCACTACATTACAGGACTACAGCTGAGAGTCAGAGGACAAACAGCCTCCTCCTCACCACTACATTACAGGACTACAGCTGAGAGGAGACAAACAGCCTCCCTCCTCACCACTACATTACAGGACTACAGCTGAGAGGAGACAAACAGCCTCCCTCCTCACCACTACATTACAGAACTACAGCTGAGAGGAGACAAACAGCCTCCCTCCTCACCACTACAGCTGAGAGGAGGACAAACAGCCTCCCTCCTCACCACTACATTACAGGACTACAGCTGAGAGGAGGACAAACAGCCTCCCTCCTCACCACTACATTACAGAACTACAGCTGAGAGGAGACAAACAGCCTCCCTCCTCACCACTACAGCTGAGAGGAGGACAAACAGCCTCCCTCCTCACCACTACATTACAGGACTACAGCTGAGAGGAGACAAACAGCCTCCCTCCTCACCACAACATTACAGGACTACAGCTGAGAGGAGGACAAACAGCCTCCCTCCTCATGACTATCTATATCTAGTTAGACTGATGAAGTGTGTAATTAGTATAGTTAAGGAGTTATTGATTTGTCTGACAAACCCAAACCAGACTCCTCAGGACAGACCACATCTAAACGAGTGTTATGAAGGTTGGTTATTAGGCTGTTAGTTGTTGGAAGTTGTTTTATTTAGTGATTTGTTGTGCCAAGGTCTGAAGATAAGAGGAGCCAAGGCTGCACTCAAACACAGCTTCCTCAAGACAATTTTATTTACATGTGGTTATTTAGAAAGACGGCCTACCCGGGACAAACCCTCACCCAGACGGCGCTGGGACAATTGTGTGCCGCCCTAAGGCGGAATCGAACCAGGGTCTGTAGTTACACTTCTGGCACCTAGATGCAGTTCCTTAGACAGCTGTGATACAGCCTGGAATCGAACCACGGTCTGTAGTGACACCTCTGGCACCTAGATGCAGTTCCTTAGACAGCTTTGATACTAAAGACCCTGGTTCGATTACAGGCTGTGACACCTCTGGCACCTAGATGCAGTTCCTTAGACAGCTGTGATACAGCCTGGAATCGAACCAGGGTCTGTAGCGACACCTCTGGCACCTAGATGCAGTTCCTTAGACAGCTGTGATACAGCCTGGAATCGAACCAAGGTCTGTAGTGACACCTCTGGCACCTAGATGCAGTTCCTTAGACAGCTGCGATACAGCCTGGAATCGAACCAGGGTCTGTAGCGACACCTCTGGCACCTAGATGCAGTGTCTTAGACGGCTGCGATACAGCCTGGAATCGAACCAGGGTCTGTAGCGACACCTCTGGCACCTAGATGCAGTTCCTTAGACAGCTGCGATACAGCCTGGAATCGAACCAGGGTCTGTAGTGACACCTCTGGCACCTAGATGCAGTTCCTTAGACAGCTGCGATACAGCCTGGAATCGAACCAGGGTCTGTAGCGACACCTCTTGCACCTAGATGCAGTTCCTTAGACAGCTACGCCACTCAGGGGTCTAACGGTCCAGTGACCGTTTGATAACAGAACTGTAGCTGTTACTGAAGAACAATACACAGTGTTTATACAGATCATTTCAAGGAGCCAAATGAACGTAAACTTTATGTTTTATTAGCGATTTGTTTCTGTTGAACAGAGTTGTCCTGGACAGTGTGGAACTACACAGAGGAACAGAGTTGTCCTGGACAGTGTAGAACTACACAGAGGAACAGAGTTGTCCTGGACAGTGTAGAACTACACAGAGGAACAGAGTTGTCCTGGACAGCGTAGAACTACACAGAGGAACAGAGTTGTCCTGGACAGTGTAGAACTACACAGAGGAACAGAGTTGTCCTGCCTCTGGACAGTGTAGAACTACACAGAGGAACAGAGTTGTCCTGGACAGTGTAGAACTACACAGAGGAACAGAGTTGTCCTGGACAGTGTAAAACTACACAGAGGAACAGAGTTGTCCTGGACAGCGTAGAACTACACAGAGGAACAGAGTTGTCCTGGACAGTGTAGAACTACACAGAGGAATAGAGTTGTCCTGCCTCTGGACAGTGTAGAACTACACAGAGGAACAGAGTTGTCCTGGACAGTGTAGAACTACACAGAGGAACAGAGTTGTCCTGGACAGTGTAAAACTACACAGAGGAACAGAGTTGTCCTGGACAGTGTAAAACTACACAGAGGAACAGAGTTGTCCTGGACAGTGTAGAACTACACAGAGGAACAGAGTTGTCCTGGACAGTGTAGAACTACACAGAGGAACAGAGTTGTCCTGGACAGTGTAGAACTACACAGAGGAACAGAGTTGTCCTGGACAGCGTAGAACTACACAGAGGAACAGATTTGTCCTGGACAGTGTAGAACTACACAGAGGAACAGAGTTGTCCTGCCTCTGGACAGTGTAGAACTACACAGAGGAACAGAGTTGTCCTGGACAGTGTAGAACTACACAGAGGAACAGAGTTGTCCTGGACAGTGTAAAACTACACAGAGGAACAGAGTTGTCCTGGACAGCGTAGAACTACACAGAGGAACAGAGTTGTCCTGGACAGTGTAGAACTACACAGAGGAATAGAGTTGTCCTGCCTCTGGACAGTGTAGAACTACACAGAGGAACAGAGTTGTCCTGGACAGTGTAGAACTACACAGAGGAACAGAGTTGTCCTGGACAGTGTAAAACTACACAGAGGAACAGAGTTGTCCTGGACAGTGTAGAACTACACAGAGGAACAGAGTTGTCCTGGACAGTGTAGAACTACACAGAGGAACAGAGTTGTCCTGCACAGTGTAGAACTACACAGAGGAACAGAGTTGTCCTGGACAGTGTAGAACTACACAGAGGAACAGAGTTGTCCTGGACAGTGTAGAACTACACAGAGGAACAGAGTTGTCCTGGACAGTGTAGAACTACACAGAGGAACAGAGTTGTCCTGGACAGTGTAGAACTACACAGAGGAACAGAGTTGTCCTGGACAGTGTAGAACTACACAGAGGAACAGAGTTGTCCTGGACAGTGTAGAACTACACAGAGGAACAGAGTTGTCCTGGACAGTGTAGAACTACACAGAGGAACAGAGTTGTCCTGGACAGTGTAGAACTACACAGAGGAACAGAGTTGTCCTGGACAGTGTAAAACTACACAGAGGAACAGAGTTGTCCTGGACAGCAGAACTACACAGAGGAACAGAGTTGTCCTGGACAGTGTAGAACTACACAGAGGAATAGAGTTGTCCTGCCTCTGGACAGTGTAGAACTACACAGAGGAACAGAGTTGTCCTGGACAGTGTAAAACTACACAGAGGAACAGAGTTGTCCTGGACAGTGTAAAACTACACAGAGGAACAGAGTTGTCCTGGACAGTGTAGAACTACACAGAGGAACAGAGTTGTCCTGGACAGTGTAGAACTACACAGAGGAACAGAGTTGTCCTGGACAGTGTAGAACTACACAGAGGAACAGAGTTGTCCTGGACAGCGTAGAACTACACAGAGGAACAGATTTGTCCTGGACAGTGTAGAACTACACAGAGGAACAGAGTTGTCCTGCCTCTGGACAGTGTAGAACTACACAGAGGAACAGAGTTGTCCTGGACAGTGTAGAACTACACAGAGGAACAGAGTTGTCCTGGACAGTGTAAAACTACACAGAGGAACAGAGTTGTCCTGGACAGCGTAGAACTACACAGAGGAACAGAGTTGTCCTGGACAGTGTAGAACTACACAGAGGAATAGAGTTGTCCTGCCTCTGGACAGTGTAGAACTACACAGAGGAACAGAGTTGTCCTGGACAGTGTACACAGAGGAACAGAGTTGTCCTGGACAGTGTAAACTACAGAGGAACAGAGTTGTCCTGGACAGTGTAAACTACACAGAGGAACAGAGTACAGTGTAGAACTACACAGAGGAACAGAGTTGTCCTGGACAGTGTAGAACTACACAGAGGAACAGAGTTGTCCTGGACAGTGTAGAACTACACAGAGGAACAGAGTTGTCCTGGACAGTGTAGAACTACACAGAGGAACAGAGTTGTCCTGGACAGTGTAGAACTACACAGAGGAACAGAAGGAACAGAGTTGTCCTGGACAGTGTGTAGAACTACACAGAGGAACAGAGTTGTCCTGGACAGTGTAGAACTACACAGAGGAACAGAGTTGTCCTGGACAGTGTAGAACTACACAGAGGAACAGAGTTGTCCTGGACAGTGTAGAACTACACAGAGGAACAGAGTTGTCCTGGACAGTGTAAAACTACACAGAGGAACAGAGTTGTCCTGGACAGCGTAGAACTACACAGAGGAACAGAGTTGTCCTGGACAGTGTAGAACTACACAGAGGAATAGAGTTGTCCTGCCTCTGGACAGTGTAGAACTACACAGAGGAACAGAGTTGTCCTGGACAGTGTAGAACTACACAGAGGAACAGAGTTGTCCTGGACAGTGTAAAACTACACAGAGGAACAGAGTTGTCCTGGACAGTGTAGAACTACACAGAGGAACAGAGTTGTCCTGGACAGTGTAGAACTACACAGAGGAACAGAGTTGTCCTGCACAGTGTAGAACTACACAGAGGAACAGAGTTGTCCTGGACAGTGTAGAACTACACAGAGGAACAGAGTTGTCCTGGACAGTGTAGAACTACACAGAGGAACAGAGTTGTCCTGGACAGTGTAGAACTACACAGAGGAACAGAGTTGTCCTGGACAGTGTAGAACTACACAGAGGAACAGAGTTGTCCTGGACAGTGTAGAACTACACAGAGGAACAGAGTTGTCCTGGACAGTGTAGAACTACACAGAGGAACAGAGTTGTCCTGGACAGTGTAGAACTACACAGAGGAACAGAGTTGTCCTGGACAGTGTAGAACTACACAGAGGAACAGAGTTGTCCTGGACAGTGTAAAACTACACAGAGGAACAGAGTTGTCCTGGACAGTGTAAACTACACAGAGGAACAGAGTTGTCCTGGACAGTGTAGAACTACACAGAGGAACAGAGTTGTCCTGGACAGTGTAGAACTACACAGAGGAACAGAGTTGTCCTGGACAGTGTAGAACTACACAGAGGAACAGAGTTGTCCTGGACAGTGTAGAACTACACAGAGGAACAGATTTGTCCTGGACAGTGTAGAACTACACAGAGGAACAGAGTTGTCCTGCCTCTGGACAGTGTAGAACTACACAGAGGAACAGAGTTGTCCTGGACAGTGTAGAACTACACAGAGGAACAGAGTTGTCCTGGACAGTGTAAAACTACACAGAGGAACAGAGTTGTCCTGGACAGTGTAGAACTACACAGAGGAACAGAGTTGTCCTGGACAGTGTAGAACTACACAGAGGAATAGAGTTGTCCTGCCTCTGGACAGTGTAGAACTACACAGAGGAACAGAGTTGTCCTGGACAGTGTAGAACTACACAGAGGAACAGAGTTGTCCTGGACAGTGTAAAACTACACAGAGGAACAGAGTTGTCCTGGACAGTGTAGAACTACACAGAGGAACAGAGTTGTCCTGGACAGTGTAGAACTACACAGAGGAACAGAGTTGTCCTGCACAGTGTAGAACTACACAGAGGAACAGAGTTGTCCTGGACAGTGTAGAACTACACAGAGGAACAGAGTTGTCCTGGACAGTGTAGAACTACACAGAGGAACAGAGTTGTCCTGGACAGTGTAGAACTACACAGAGGAACAGAGTTGTCCTGGACAGTGTAGAACTACACAGAGGAACAGAGTTGTCCTGGACAGTGTAGAACTACACAGAGGAACAGAGTTGTCCTGGACAGTGTAGAACTACACAGAGGAACAGAGTTGTCCTGGACAGTGTAGAACTACACAGAGGAACAGAGTTGTCCTGGACAGTGTAGAACTACACAGAGGAACAGAGTTGTCCTGGACAGTGTAAAACTACACAGAGGAACAGAGTTGTCCTGGACAGCGTAGAACTACACAGAGGAACAGAGTTGTCCTGGACAGTGTAGAACTACACAGAGGAATAGAGTTGTCCTGCCTCTGGACAGTGTAGAACTACACAGAGGAACAGAGTTGTCCTGGACAGTGTAAAACTACACAGAGGAACAGAGTTGTCCTGGACAGTGTAAAACTACACAGAGGAACAGAGTTGTCCTGGACAGTGTAGAACTACACAGAGGAACAGAGTTGTCCTGGACAGTGTAGAACTACACAGAGGAACAGAGTTGTCCTGGACAGCGTAGAACTACACAGAGGAACAGAGTTGTCCTGGACAGCGTAGAACTACACAGAGGAACAGATTTGTCCTGGACAGTGTAGAACTACACAGAGGAACAGAGTTGTACTGCTCTGGACAGTGTAGAACTACACAGAGGAACAGAGTTGTCCTGGACAGTGTAGAACTACACAGAGGAACAGAGTTGTCCTGGACAGTGTAAAACTACACAGAGGAACAGAGTTGTCCTGGACAGCGTAGAACTACACAGAGGAACAGAGTTGTCCTGGACAGTGTAGAACTACACAGAGGAATAGAGTTGTCCTGCCTCTGGACAGTGTAGAACTACACAGAGGAACAGAGTTGTCCTGGACAGTGTAGAACTACACAGAGGAACAGAGTTGTCCTGGACAGTGTAAAACTACACAGAGGAACAGAGTTGTCCTGGACAGTGTAGAACTACACAGAGGAACAGAGTTGTCCTGGACAGTGTAGAACTACACAGAGGAACAGAGTTGTCCTGCACAGTGTAGAACTACACAGAGGAACAGAGTTGTCCTGGACAGTGTAGAACTACACAGAGGAACAGAGTTGTCCTGGACAGTGTAGAACTACACAGAGGAACAGAGTTGTCCTGGACAGTGTAGAACTACACAGAGGAACAGAGTTGTCCTGGACAGTGTAGAACTACACAGAGGAACAGAGTTGTCCTGGACAGTGTAGAACTACACAGAGGAACAGAGTTGTCCTGGACAGTGTACAGTGTAGACACAGAGGAACAGAGTTGTCCTGGACAGTGTAGAACTACACAGAGGAACAGAGTTGTCCTGGACAGTGTAGAACTACACAGAGGAACAGAGTTGTCCTGGACAGTGTAAAACTACACAGAGGAACAGAGTTGTCCTGGACAGCGTAGAACTACACAGAGGAACAGAGTTGTCCTGGACAGTGTAGAACTACACAGAGGAATAGAGTTGTCCTGCCTCTGGACAGTGTAGAACTACACAGAGGAACAGAGTTGTCCTGGACAGTGTAGAACTACACAGAGGAACAGAGTTGTCCTGGACAGTGTAAAACTACACAGAGGAACAGAGTTGTCCTGGACAGTGTAGAACTACACAGAGGAACAGAGTTGTCCTGGACAGTGTAGAACTACACAGAGGAACAGAGTTGTCCTGCACAGTGTAGAACTACACAGAGGAACAGAGTTGTCCTGGACAGTGTAGAACTACACAGAGGAACAGAGTTGTCCTGGACAGTGTAGAACTACACAGAGGAACAGAGTTGTCCTGGACAGTGTAGAACTACACAGAGGAACAGAGTTGTCCTGGACAGTGTAGAACTACACAGAGGAACAGAGTTGTCCTGGACAGTGTAGAACTACACAGAGGAACAGAGTTGTCCTGGACAGTGTAGAACTACACAGAGGAACAGAGTTGTCCTGGACAGTGTAGAACTACACAGAGGAACAGAGTTGTCCTGGACAGTGTAGAACTACACAGAGGAACAGAGTTGTCCTGGACAGTGTAGAACTACACAGAGGAACAGAGTTGTCCTGGACAGTGTAGAACTACACAGAGGAACAGAGTTGTCCTGGACAGTGTAGAACTACACAGAGGAACAGAGTTGTCCTGGACAGTGTAAAACTACACAGAGGAACAGAGTTGTCCTGGACAGCGTAGAACTCACAGAGGAACAGAGTTGTCCTGGACAGTGTAGAACTACACAGAGGAATAGAGTTGTCCTGCCCTGGACAGTGTAGAACTACACAGAGGAACAGAGTTGTCCTGGACAGTGTAGAACTACACAGAGGAACAGAGTTGTCCTGGACAGTGTAAAACTACACAGAGGAACAGAGTTGTCCTGGACAGTGTAGAACTACACAGAGGAACAGAGTTGTCCTGGACAGTGTAGAACTACACAGAGGAACAGAGTTGTCCTGCACAGTGTAGAACTACACAGAGGAACAGAGTTGTCCTGGACAGTGTAGAACTACACAGAGGAACAGAGTTGTCCTGGACAGTGTAGAACTACACAGAGGAACAGAGTTGTCCTGGACAGTGTAGAACTACACAGAGGAACAGAGTTGTCCTGGACAGTGTAGAACTACACAGAGGAACAGAGTTGTCCTGGACAGTGTAGAACTACACAGAGGAACAGAGTTGTCCTGGACAGTGTAGAACTACACAGAGGAACAGAGTTGTCCTGGACAGTGTAGAACTACACAGAGGAACAGAGTTGTCCTGGACAGTGTAGAACTACACAGAGGAACAGAGTTGTCCTGGACAGTGTAGAACTACACAGAGGAACAGAGTTGTCCTGGACAGTGTAGAACTACACAGAGGAACAGAGTTGTCCTGCCTCTGGACAGTTAGAACTGTTCTGTATGGATGTGTGTAACAGTGTAGAACTGTTCTGTAGGGATGTGTGTAACAGTGTAGAACTGTTCTGTAGGGATGTGTGTAACAGTGTAGAACTGTTCTGTAGGGATGTGTGTAACAGTGTAGAACTGTTCTGTAGGGATGTGTGTAACAGTGTAGAACTGTTCTGTAGGGATGTGTGTAACAGTGTAGAACTGCTCTGTAGGGATGTGTGTAACAGTGTAGAACTGTTCTGTAGGGATGTGTGTAGCACGTATACCATTGTTTTCTCCAGACATGTTGAACCACAGAATACCACTGTTTCTCAACAGGATTCCTGTCATCTCCATCTGAGTCTCCTTTCTAGACTTTTAAAGAATCAGATAGTATTTTTTTATAACACTTCCTGTATGAACATCAAAAGGGGATTTCAAATTAATTCATCACATGATGGCCGAGGAAACGTCATGCAGGAAAACAATGACCCCCTCCCCTCTAAGCCTTGAGAAAGAAAGATGTATTTAAAACTACTCCAATGATTCCATCTGATTTCCTGCAGGGTTTGCTGACGTTCTAAGAACAAAAGGAAGTGTGACGTGGAATTAACTCTGGGCTCGGCAGAAAACTGATTTCAATGAACGTTCAACTCTGATCATTAGATTGGTTAGATTCATCATTGATCATTAGATTGGTTAGATTCATCATTGATCATGAGATTGGTTAGATTCATCATTGATCATGAGATTGGTTAGATTCATCATTGATCGTGAGATTGGTTAGATTCATCATTGATCATGAGATTGGTTAGATTCATCATTGATCATGAGATTGGTTAGATTCATCATTGATCATGAGATTGGTTAGATTCATCATTGATCATTAGATTGGTTAGATTCATCATTGATCATTAGATTGGTTAGATTCATCATTGACCATTAGATTGGTTAGATTCATCATTGATCATGAGATTGGTTAGATTCATCATTGATCATGAGATTGGTTAGATTCATCATTGATCATTAGATTGGTTAGATTCATCATTGATCATTAGATTGGTTAGATTCATCATTGATCATGAGATTGGTTAGATTCATCATTGATCATTAGATTGGTTAGATTCATCATTGATCATTAGATTGGTTAGATTCATCATTGATCATTAGATTGGTTAGATTCATCATTGATCATTAGATTGGTTAGATTCATCATTGATCGTTAGATTGGTTAGATTCATCATTGATCGTTAGATTGGTTAGATTCATCATTGATCGTGAGATTGGTTAGATTCATCATTGATCGTGAGATTGGTTAGATTCATCATTGATCATTAGATTGGTTAGATTCATCATTGATCATTAGATTGGTTAGATTCATCATTGATCATTAGATTGGTTAGATTCATCATTGATCATTAGATTGGTTAGATTCATCATTGATCATTAGATTGGTTAGATTCATCATTGATAATTAGATTGGTTAGATTCATCATTGATCATTAGATTGGTTAGATTCATCATTGATCATTAGATTGGTTCACACGTCGTTATTCTTTGTGAACAGAAAGCAGGTCAGAACCGGACATTCATCCCTCCCTCATCTAAAACTGTGAAAGAGATATAAATAATGACTCGTTGGTTGGTAAGGGCCACCGTTCATGTTAACCTGTGCAGTGTAATGTTAGAAGGAGATCCTGAAGGAGATCTATTGAGACGGTGCGTCTCTGATTGGTCGATGAGCTCATCAGCATTAACAGAAGGGACGGTCTAAAACATTCTACTGTGGAATTCAAGACATTCAAGGAAGTTCAGCTTCTGGCCTCAAGGTAAAGATGATCCACATGAAGAAGAGACCGTATGAGGGGAAATAAAGATGTTTTCAGTCTCCGTCTGTAAAGGGATGAGATCTTCACACGACACCAACTAAACGTCTGAAGCTTTTATCCGAGATGTTTCTTTTCCAAGATGAAGTCAGTCGACTGACATATCTGCAGAGAAACTAAAAGGTTTCCTCAGTCTCAGTCAAGGAAATGCAACTCTCCCAAAGACATCCACCTAGTTAGTTTGAATTGTCGGTGAGGAACAGTAGTCGGTGGAGTATTAAAAGTGCAATGACAAAGCTGTGACAAGAGGAACCACAACGCCATGGAAACCAGTGGTGGTAGACTGTAGCTTTGGTTGCCCTGAGCAACAAGGGAAGGGACCTGCTGAGGACAAGTTCTCCCTGCAGGAAGGGACACGGTGAGGTCACATCCTCCCTGCAGGAAGGGACACGCTGAGGTCACATCCTCCCTGCAGGAAGAGACACGGTGAGGTCACATCCTCCCTGCAGGAAGGGACACGCTGAGGTCACATCCTCCCTGCAGGAAGGGACACGCTGAGGTCAAGTCCTCCCTGCAGGAAGGGACACGGTGAGGTCAAGTCCTCCCTGCAGGAAGGAGCACAGTGAGGACACATCCTCCCTGCAGGAAGAGACACGCTGAGGTCAAGTCCTCCTACAGGAAGGAGCACAGTGAGGTCAAGTCCTCCCTGCAGGAAGGAGCACAGTGAGGTCAAGTCCTCCCTGCAGGAAGGAGCACAGTGAGCTCAAGTCCTCCCTGCAGGAAGAGACATCTTGAGGTCAAGTCCTCCTACAGGAAGGAGCACAGTGAGCTCAAGTCCTCCCTGCAGGAAGGAGCACAGTGAGGTCAAGTCCTCCCTGCAGGAAGAGACACGCTGAGGTCAAGTCCTCCTACAAGAAGGAGCACAGTGAGCTCAAGTCCTCTTACAGGAAGGAGCACGGTGAGCTCAAGTCCTCCTACAGGAAGGAGCACAGTGAGCTCAAGTCCTCCTACAGGAAGGAGCACAGTGAGCTCAAGTCCTCCTACAGGAAGGAGCACAGTGAGCTCAAGTCCTCTTACAGGAAGGAGCACGGTGAGCTCAAGTCCTCCTACAGGAAGGAGCACAGTGAACTCAAGTCCTCCTACAGGAAGGAGCACAGTGAGCTCAAGTCCTCTTACAGGAAGGAGCACGGTGAGCTCAAGTCCTCCTACAGGAAGGAGCACAGTGAGCTCAAGTCCTCCTACAGGAAGGAGCACAGTGAGCTCAAGTCCTCTTACAGGAAGGAGCACAGTGAGCTCAAGTCCCTCCTACAGGAAGGGAACTAAACATTCTATAACAGTAGACACAATGCAACACTATATGGGAAGTGGTGTTTTACTGTACTGACGACAGCCATTCATGGTTTAACCATCTCCCTCCCCACTTCCTCAATCTACCTGAGACTATAATGATGGGGAACCTTCACACACAGCGACAACGGGCCCTGTACTTCACATGACACTGGTCTCATTACCGTACAAGTGGTCCTGTGGATAGGGGCCACAGTAATGTAAGGTGAGAACCAAAACACACATGACACTGGTCTCATTACTGTACAAGTGTTCCTGTGGATAGGGGCCACAGTAATGTAAGGTGAGAACCAAAACCCTGTGGATAGGGGCCACAGTAATGTAAGGTGAGAACCAAAACCCTGTGGATAGGGGCCACAGTAATGTAAGGTGAGAACCAAAACCCTGTGGATAGGGGCCACAGTAATGTAAGGTGAGAACCAAAACCCTGTGGATAGGGGCCACAGTAATGTAAGGTGAGAACCAAAACCCTGTGGATAGGGGCCACAGTAATGTAAGGTGAGAACAAAAACCCTGTGGATAGGGGCCACAGTAATGTAAGGTGAGAACCAAAACCCTGTGGATAGGGGCCACAGTAATGTAAGGTGAGAACCAAAACCCTGTGGATAGGGGCCACAGTAATGTAAGGTGAGAACCAAAACGCACATGACACTGTTGAATTGTACACGGATGGTAAATCAGTCATTTATAGTATGTTTCGGTAAGTCTGCTCCTTTAAACCAACCAGACCAGAGAGGCAGAGGTGAAGCAAGAGGGCCGACTCCTCCCCTGTCGGTCAGAGAATAAAGCGTGAAACAGACCAAGTGGTTTTGAATGGAGGTCAATGAGAAAGTCTTGAATTCAGTCAACATTAAATTACAAAAGATATTCTAAGTGAGGTTTATTCGACTAAATAGAAGTTTCACTTTTGATTTTCCATTAAGTTCAATAAAATGTATTATATATGGGTGAATTCAGTGTTAATGTCTGGATTCCTTGATTCAGTCTGCATTTTACCGCAATGCGGATTTTATAGGGCCCTAAGTCTTCTCTGATCTCCTTGACTCATCAGAAGGCCTTGTTGAGTCTTCTCTGATCTCCCTGACTCATCAGACGGCCTTGTTGAGTGTTCTCTGATCTCCCTGACTCATCAGAAGGCCTTGTTGAGTCTTCTCTGATCTCCCTGACTCATCAGAAGGCCTTGTTGAGTCTTCTCTGATCTCCCTGACTCATCAGAAGGCCTTGTTGAGTCTTCCCTGATCTCCCTGACTCATCAGAAGGACTTGTTGAGTCTTCACTGATCTCCCTGACTCATCAGAAGGCCTTGTTGAGTCTTCTCTGATCTCCCTGACTCATCAGAAGGCCTTGTTGAGTCTTCTCTGATCTCCCTGACTCATCAGAAGGCCTTGTTGAGTCTTCTCTGATCTCCCTGACTCATCAGAAGGCCTTGTTGAGTCTTCTCTGATCTCCCTGACTCATCAGAAGGCCTTGTTGAGTCTTCTCTGATCTCCCTGACTCATCAGAAGGCCTTGTTGAGTCTTCTCTGATCTCCCTGACTCATCAGAAGGCCTTGTTGAGTCTTCTCTGATCTCCCTGACTCATCAGAAGGCCTTGTTGAGTCTTCTCTGATCTCCTTGACTCATCAGAAGGCCTTGTTGAGTCTTCTCTGATCTCCCTGACTCATCAGAAGGCCTTGTTGAGTCTTCTCTGATCTCCCTGACTCATCAGAAGGCCTTGTTGAGTCTTCTCTGATCTCCCTGACTCATCAGAATGCCTTGTTGAGTCTTCCCTGATCTCCCTGACTCATCAGAAGGCCTTGTTGAGTCTTCTCTGATCTCCCTGACTCATCAGAAGGCCTTGTTGAGTCTTCTCTGATCTCCTTGACTCATCAGAAGGCCTTGTTGAGTGTTATCAATATTTGGAACTATTTTCTTAAAAATCAGTTGAAACAAAGTCTTAACTACAGTGTAGTATATTTACTGAATCATTATGCAATGACCAATAGTTTAGACTACTAACAGCAGCCTGTACTAGCTTATGTAGCCTGTACTAGCTTATGTAGCCTGTACTAGCTTATGTAGCCTGTACTAGCTTAAGTAGCCTGTACTAGCTTATGTAGCCTGTACTAGCTTATGTAGCCTATACTAGCTTATGTAGCCTATACTAGCTTATGTAGCCTATACTAGCTTGTGTAGCCTGTACTAGCTTATGTAGCCTGTACTAGCTTATGCAGCCTGTACTAGCTTATGTAGCCTGTGACAAGGTACATGTAGCCTGCCCCTGAACAGGCAGTTAACCCACTGTTCCCAGGCCGTCATTGAAAATAAGAATATGTTCTTAACTGACTTGCCTGGTTAAATAAAGGTAAAATTTAAAAAATATGTAGCCTGTACTAGCTTATGTAGCCTATACTAGCTTATGTAGCCTAGGCATAACAACAATTCTACTGTATTATGTTAGTACATTGTAAATTGCTGGCAGCACCTCTTCACCAAATCAAATTCCCGGGTTAAATGTACTTGGAGAATAAAAATGTGTTATACCTAATTATTACCAATACACCAGAGTGAGAGTGAATATGGCCACCACAATGAATGACTCCAGCCAGGCCAAAACCTAACTCAGTTACTGGCCTGATGGTGAGACAGGACAGGCAGGACGTCCGACAGCCAAACCCCCGGTCATACCGCCCAAGAGATCATGTGTCAATCAACACGGAGCTATTCAACTTCAAGACGCGCTATAAATGTATCCAGTTTGAGTTGTGTCCACATTTCAAAAAACTGAACTCAAACAGAAAACAGCAGCCCTAAGGGCTCCTGTTGCCAGATCTACTTTGAATAAATCACATAAAGGACTTAGAGACGGGGAAAAGAGTAGCCTGCACTATTCCAAACCAAACACATTGAAAACATATGAGGCGTCACAATGACACCAAATCCATTCTGTTCACCAATAACTTTAGCTCTTATGTTGAACCAAGTAACAATAAACGCTACAAAGTTACAACCGCGTCCTGTACAGTCCACGATGTGGCAGGCCCCGACTACACAGGAAACAGTGTCGCAAACTAGGCGCGCCTCTGACAATTCCCGGTGTTGACCGCAGTCCGCTCACAAAGACAGGGATTCCCCGCTTTGCCTTTATGCAAACCAGTTGCTGATAGCAGAATATTTTATCAAACTTTTGCATTCCTAAATTCAGGCAAAATGTGTTGCAAAGAAATCAAGTCAGGCCTTTAGGAATATTGTGTGAATCTCGGCGTGGCAGCGCTGTATCATAAACTAATTACAATTATTCCCAAACTTGTGCCTTCGGATGCGGAGTAGGAACGACAAGCTACCCAGCGAGACTAGACAGGGAAAACGTGCAAGTTTATTAGACTCACCAACTCCGTACTTCTCCTTCTTCGTTGGCACCCAGCGAGACATTATTCATTTAAAAAACTCCCCCGTGTTGAGAGGTTGGGTTTGTTTCAATAGTTCCAGATCAGACTGTAGAGTTTTCTGGACTTTAGAGTTCTCAGTGTCGGTGAATAGAATCACGTCGAGCGGCCATTTTCCCCAGTGACAGTCAGCCTGGACAGGACGCTCCACAAGGGGGTGGAAATTAACACAAAACACTTTGATCGTCAAGTATGGACGTCGTTAGGCTAAGAAACTGGAAATAGATGTTAATATAGATCAAATAGATACCGGGCCTATATAGCAATATCTTACTTAATCTATGACTTTTCTAAAGGTCACTGTACAGAATGATATGTACAAAAGGGTCTCAAAAAAATGTCGGGATGCAACTATTAATGCGACACTTGTGATTATATCAAATCTAGACAAAACTGTACTCTTCTGTTACTGTATCATTCTGTATCATACTGAATGAATCCTTCCCCCAAATGAGTTTACTAGTATTTGCGTGTAATGGTTGACCAATGAATTGAACTTTGAATGTGAAAAAATATATCGACTAAACACATAATGATGTGATTTACACTATGGTGCAAAACGTTTTGGGGGTCACTTAGAAATGTCCTTGTTTTTTAAAGAAAATCTCATTTTTGTCCATTAAAATAAAATCAAGTTGATCAGAAATACAGTGTAGCCTACACAAAACTAAAAAAGGAAATTGACTCAACATTTTAAGGTTTACGACAAGACCACAACACAGTTCAATCTTACGTGGCATTAAGCCGCCATCTTAAATGAAGGTTAAATCAAATAAATATATATATTTTTTTTTAAATAAATAAATAAATATATATATATATTTTAAAGTGCGTTACACCCTGTCTGTTCCAGACCTTGAAGCAGACTGTATTACATACACAAGGTTCTGTACTTGCCTATCTCTCTCTCACCTTTGACATTACCATCTGGTCTAATAACAAAAGTGGACTCATACACACCTGTAGGCGAGGACGCCGTTTGGCAGAGCGTGGGAAAACAGTTGATCAGAACCAGGAAGTTACCTTGAATTTGAAAAGGTTTATTAGACTGAGGACCTAAACAACGAAATATGATGACTCCGTGTGTGTTTTCGTGTTTCCCACTGAGTTGTAAAGTGAGCCAGAAACGTGTAGACCTAAACCTGTAACACATGCCGATAAAACGCTGAAAACAAAACGGGCCTTGGGTTGTCTCTATGGGCTATTGTGATGTCTCTATGGGGTATTGTGATGTCATTATGGGGGTATTGTGATGTCATTATGGGTTATTGTGATGTCATTATGGGTTATTGTGATGTCATTATGGGGTATTGTGATGTCAT